>NW_010340759.1:219525-254967 GCF_000700745.2 Antrostomus carolinensis | reverse complement strand
TAGGGAAGCAGAACTAGAGCAATGTTTAAATATGTCCATCTATAATTGTGTCCACATCGCCTTCCTTTCCTTGAGTAGTGAAGAAAAGACTTGTCTAAGAATTCCAGCAAATGTGTCCCTTTGCTTGCTTCTGTCTTGGGTCCCTAAGAACTGGAATGTGCTTACTCTGGTGCCGTACCATCCCAGGTCCTTGTATGCAATGCTGAGGGAAGCAGAGACTATACCCTACTTGGTCTTCTAGTCACTATAACTTTGGGTGCCATGAGACTGTGTGTAAGGAACTGAGTGGTTGAAATTGAAGTAATGGAAGGAGGGAGCATTTTTAAACTGATCACATTTCTGCAAGTGGTTGAGAAAGTTTGTACTGATCTTGTGCCTAGTTACTGCAGACACCTGGAGGGCTGGGTTTGACATTGATGGCCAATATTTTTCACAGAAATATTTGTATTCTGCTAATTTGCTGTGGCAGCCCATGCTATAACTGCAAGATTTGTAGTTTTGCTGCAGCTAAATACTTTTCCTCCCCTGCCATCCCTTTGCTCCACCAAGATGTGAGAACAGCTTCCTCTCTTCAGTTTTCTCCTCCCTGCTGATGGCACTCTGAAGCTCACGTTTGCTTGTCCTGACTGCCTGTAAGGTGCTGTAAAAACTAAAGAATTGGATGACAGGACTCAGGGCTCACTGTCCTTGTGTGCATTTGAAGGAGAGATTCAGACTACAACAAGCAGCAGGTCCTAGGTAGAGCTTTGACCTACCTAACTATGTAGCACATAGGTTTGGATTGAGGTAGATGGAGTCCAGTGTACCTGAAGCCTCATAGGCTCAAGCTCCATGATAATGCCTCCATGTCCCTCTGTGGGACAGTGCCAAGAACTCATTCCCCTTTCTGGGAGAGGAGATCCTCTTAATCCTTGCTCCCACACCCATTCTCTGCCTCACATATGATACAGGTAGGTCCAGAATCAACAGCTGGTTGTTATTGCTTATGTGGATGGGAGAGTAGCTGGGAAAACTAATTCTATGCATTAAACACTTGATTAAATTAACAGTAATCATGGATGTGAAGTAACATTTCTTTCAGTCTGTGCACACAGCATAGAGCCGTGTGCTTCTACAGGGCATGTACAAAACGAATTTGCAAAATGAATGTGCAGTTCTCAAAATGATCTAGTGTCTGAATTAGCAATTTAAACAATTTAACTCTTCTTGTCCCCATTTACTGTTTTTTCAGACACATACATAAGCTTCAGAAATTTTATGTTTTGTGCATATAAGTAGTTCTACTATGTAAATAGTGTTTTCAGCTTTACAGATAAAGGAACACTTTCTGGCTTTAAAAAATTAATTTTCTGTTGATAACATACTACCTTTGGAGACCGACTTTCCAGGTTGACATTTCTATTATATTAATTACAAAAGAAGAAAAGCTGTGCTTGTTTTGTCAGTGGGAAATGTCATTTGCAAAGTTATTGGAAAGCTGACCTTGTCAGAAGTGTTATTGCATTATCCCTCTGTGAGGGCCACCACAACTGAACGACAGGGAAAAAATGCAGAAAGAAAAAAGCAATTTCAGGAAATATAATGAAATAAAAACAAAATGCCTTTTATCCCTCTCCAATGTGAAGATGTTTATTAAGATAGCATATGTAAGAGTTTGGTGCTGGGGGGGAAAAATGCTTGTGGGCTGCTCTAGGTTGTTTTTTAAAAATAAAACCCACTGTGCATGAGAATTTTTGACCTTTTGCATGAAGTGAACATGAACAAGCAGCAATACTTACTCCAGTAACATCCTTCCGTCTTTGTTTTAACCCGCTGTAATCCTGACCATCATCCTTCTCGCCTCTTTCTCATTCAGCACACAAGGCTGGGGGGGCTCAGCCTGCCCAGCCCAAAGCCCCCGCGCAGGGATGGAGTGGGGGTGACCTCTGCCACCACGGTGCTTGGAGGCTCTCCCTGGAAGCAGTTTCTTTCCTACCTCCAGTTCACTCTGCCAGTCCTTAAGTAAATCTCAGCTCTTCTCTTTGCTTCTAGCAAAATACCAAGCAACTCATCTGTTTGTTTTTCCTCTTCCCCTCCCAATTTAAAGCCACAAAACTGTTTGTTTTCTCTGAGCTGTTACTTGTCCTCCCTAAACACCGGGGAACAGCAACCACTGCGTGTTTCTCCTGCTCTGCCTCAGTGTCCCATCCAGGCACAGCTTTGCTGAACAGCCCTGTGGTGATTGCCTTCTGTAGGAGAGCTGTCTGCTTTCATATGCCTCTAAATAATCCTCTCTGCTTCTGAGCAGAAAAGTGCCACTTAGTTTAGTGACCATTTCTTCTTTGAACATGTGAACTACAAGAAGAGATATTGAGTGCCTGATTTTCCTTGTCCCTGTGCTTCCTTCCAAGGGTGTAACTGTCACAGAGATACAGTTCAAAGGTAGCTCACAGAATTGTTTGTAATGGAGCATGTTCGTCACACTCTAAAGGCTTTAAATGCAATCTTTTCCAACAAAGAAATGATTAAAAAACCCAAGAAAGCTATTTAACCCCCCCCCTTCCCCTTTTATGCTAGCCAACGTGTTTCTTATGTAATACCTGTGCACATGAATTTGTCATGTGTGGTGTTAACCCGGGGCTATGTTTGTAGCCTTTGCGTTCCAATATTGCCTTTTTACTTGCGTAAAAGAAAAAAGAAAACTGCCAAATCCCTTGGAAATATCCTAAATAGGATGCTGAAGAGCTGTAAAGAATAGCCAGGTTTATAGTTTAACTCTCTAGAGACATATGCAAGCTGAAGACTGTGAAACATATGTTCTAAATCTGATGTTTTCCTTCAGGTAACGCAAGTAAACCAGAAACACAGGCAGAAGTAATTAAATGTGCATACCTTCCCTGCCTCCCTTCCCTCTCTGCCTGGAGATGGGGTAGTGAGTTCTGAGGTTCTGAAGGTCCTTCTGCTGCAGCTCTTGGCGCATCCTCTGCATCTTCAGTCATGATCTCTGTTGGAGTTCGCTCCCTGACAGTAGGAATGATTTGATCCCACTAAGGGACCAGCTAAAGTTGACTCCTACCAAAAATACCTCATTGTCTGAGGAGGTTTTTTTTACATTTCACCTAGCTGGGGTGAATTTGGGGTTTTCCTTGTCAGTGTTTATGTACTCACTACTTCTCCCTCTGCAGAGATAGTTTTTGTCTGATTGGTTTTCCTTCAAGGAGAGGGATCAAGGATGTGGAATTGTTGCCCCTCATCAGCCAGCAGTTACACAGACTTAGTCTTAATGTCAAACTGCTCCAGTGAAGGAGGTGGATCTTAACATCAAACTACTCATTTCCAGTTGAATTAGCAGTAACAGTGGATAAAGGACTTATTGCTGACCCTGGCCCAGCATGCATGGGGTCATACTTTCTTTGTTTGATGGAGAATTCACTGTATTTTGGATGCTTTTCAGCTGACAGAACCTGTAAGCTGTTCCTCCTCTGCTGTGATTCTGCGCATGGATCATGGTTATGCCTCCATGGGAATGAATGGATGCCCAACAATCTGCATTAAAAGTTTTGGTTTGTAATTAACTTGTAATATGTTGAAAGGAAGGTTAATAAAGTTAAATGTAAATTAGAGAGTTCACATTCTTCATACGAATACCACTTAAGAAAAAAAGGTATCTTCTCATTTTTGCTGCATTGTTAAGATGTAACAAGTGAGATTACTGCTCTCCCCAGGGAAAGCTTTGGGACTTACAAGGTTTATTCATCCAGACCAGTGAGTTCTTCTTCCTTGCAAATTTTTCCCCCAAGAAGCAGGGTTAAGAAACTCTGGGGGAAGGAATCGCCTTGTTACATTGACTATCATTTCTTTTTTTTTTTGTCTTGGGACTTGATCTGGAGTTAAATGTGTTATAAATATCTGAATATCAATGCTTGATAGACTTATGAGAGCTGTTAACACCTAATGAAAGTTAAATACTGTCTATTTTGGGAACCTGAATGACACTGTCACTCATATTTTATCAGTACTTGATGTTTAGAGTCGCATTTTTCCTTCTGTCATTCCTGTGAGATAGAGAAGCGCCATTATCTCAGTTACAAAAGGCGGTGGGGAACTGAGATGCTTGGATGAAACGGCTGAAGATCTGAGCCTCAGTCAAACAGGAGTTCTGTGGAGGAGCTGTTAAATCTTTATTGCATCTCTTACTGAGAATATTGGAGTTTTATGGAGTCCCACAATGCAGACTGCAATTTTCTGTGCCTTACCTGTGTGACAGTGACCTTCCTTCAGATAGCAGGTCCTTTGCTGTAGCATGTGTGTATGTATTCCATGACACTGCCTGCTCCACTGTTCAGCATTTCACTCATTTTCCACATCTGCCAACTCTTGTCATATTCTGGAAGCATCTAGTATAATTTTGGTGAACCTGTATTAGTACAAGGGTCTGATTTTCTCCTGGAGCCAGGTTGCTGAAGTGGTTTTTGTTTGTGGAGGTTGTGGTCTGATTTATAGGTCCAGGCTGGAGTCCCGTCCCTCCTCTCTGCAGGCCGTGTCTGGCCAGCATGTCCATAGGGATGTCATAGCTCCAAAGGGTGTCCAGATCAAATACCAAGGAGACTGTGGTTTAGAAGCTGCTTGCATGCACACTGTGTGAAATCTGATTTTTTTTTCCCTTCCACTTTGCATTAACTTGCATTTGTGTGTGCTCAGGCTGCTTATCAGCCTCTTCTCTTCCCTCAGTATTAATTTTTTTAGGTGCTCCAGAATGCCTCGCCCTTGTCTCTAGCCTCTGCTAACATTAATATTTTATGTTGTCAGCACACATCTTGCTATTTGCCCCTGTTTTTCTACACTAATAAGTATCCTGAATGAAACTTCTGGCTCTAATCCCCAGCGCAGCTTGCTACTAATTGCTTTCCATGGCAAGGAAGAATAGTGTGCTCCTGCGTTCGCCGGCTTTTACCAACAGGTATTTGACTCTCACATAATGATTAAAAACTGAGGGATGCTCAGTCATTTATATAGACTTTCAAAACCCTGGTTTGCTCTCCTGTGAGTTTTCTCAAAGAATTGTTAGCCAGTGCAGTTTAAATTACTTGAACAAAAGCTTATGCTTATCTATCTCTATTTTATCTTGTTACACTCAACTAAAAATGATGCTTTGTAATTCTGAACCTTCTCAACTAATTTTCTTAATATTCAGGTGAAACTTCCTTGCCAATGACTCTACCTTCCCAGAAGAACCTTATCTCTTCTTTCAAAGCAGATAGGAGGATGTCTGCTGTCTAGTATCTCCAGTACAATAGCCATTTTAAATGATAAATCATTTTATTCCTTTTGTCTGTTAACACCTTTGTTATTTTGGTCTTTGGTGAATATCTAACTCTGGTATTATGATTATTATTGTATCTTCTCCTTAGTGCAGTTTAATTCTTGAAGCATTTAGTTGCCTCTGTCACAGTTCTCTAGTTAAAATACAGCAGAGGACCTGTGTTAATTCTTTTCAGAGCCTGTATATTTGCTGGGTCAGAGTCAGAGTGCTGCAGCTCCAATCACTTGTACTTCTGATAGACTTGGAGAGTTGCCCTGTAGACACAGCTGTCCATCTCAGTTTGTTTGGGGGTTTTAAGTTTTCATTTTGTTGCCATTTGTCTGCCTTTAAAATATAAATTATTATTGCTGCTGTGGCTTTTACTTACTTGAAATTTTCCATTGTGTTTTACATTTACCTGACTTTTCCTCACTTTATGGAAGCATCACAGCTTTTGTTTTGATGTTTGTCTCTTGATTTCCATCTCTATGAAACTGATAATGTAAAAAAAAAAAAAAACTATCTATGGAGATTGGTAGATTTATTTTCTTTCAAATTTTGGTAAAGATTTGAGATACTCTTGCAAGTCCATGTATTGCAACTAGCAATTTCTGAGGTGTTCATTGTCTTCTCCCTGTATGAGTGCCTGATATCCTGTGAGATTTAACACTGTTGCAATGAGTAAACAAATCACTGTATTCCCAGGCAAAGAAAAGTATAACTGGATCACAGTCACTGTCACTCCTGTCTATCTTGAAGATGAATCAGTCTGCTGGAATGTGCACCTGTGGGCAGTATGTAGAGCTAGGTAGTCTTCTCTATGATCAGACTGAGATTTCAAATCTCTTACACCTTAGCTGGGTATTACTTCATGGATTCTTTCTCTATCTTCCCCTTACTTAAAATTCATTTTATTTTATTTTTTTTTAAAGAAACTATCTGGTTGATGGTTGCATCCTTATTTAAAATGAAGCAATCAGATGGCAGATAATTTGAGAGGCCATAGTTCAGATATTATCAGTGCCAGGTATTCTTACCGGATGACCAAAGTGCAATATTTTAACTAATCGTGGATGTGATTATAATGTTTTAATGAAGTTATTCCAATTTCACCTTTTATTTGTCTTCATAGCTGTTAAGTGCACTTTTTATGGTGTTTCTCTCTGCTGGAAAATTTAGATCAGATTAGAACATGACTTCTCAAAGCTGTGGGAACTAGTGCATAGTTTAAAGAGGATTAGTGATCAGTATGTATGAGGACTATTCAATGTAAGGTAAATCTTAAAAGGAACAGCTTCATCTTTAGTAATTTATGTATCAGTAGAGATTTCCTTCTTAATTCAGCTGGAATCTGTTGTGTTAAAGGTCATTTTATTGAAATTCATGCTTACATATTCATAAAAGCGTGCATTCTTCTGAGTGTTATCGGTCACCAAGTTTTTGAAGTTGCCATGCTGGATATTTTCTGTATCTTGTAGCACTGGAATCTGGGATGATGAATAAAGTGAAATGTCTGCTCTGGATATTACAGCATTAAAAAAATTAGGAGGGGGGATTGTGATGACATGCAGTCTTCATACTTAGTGTGGTTCAACTGGCAGGAGAACATGAAGTTATAGGAATGGGAGAACTAGTTGGTGGGTTGGGGAAGCAGGTCTGTAGGCAGTTGTAGGTGGATGATGTATAACAAACTTTCTTTGCTTAATGGTATGTCTGTGATCTAGATACATTTGGCTTAATCCTGTGTCTTTATTCCTTGACTCCTCTGGGAAAAGCAGACTTGGCAAGATACAGTTTTGTGTTTGTCTTTTGCATTATTTTAATTAATGTTTGTTAAAAGAGCTCTCTAAATATTGTGGAAATCTAGGCTGAAAAGGATGGGGGGAACCTGAGTGTGGTGGATAGAAGTTTATACCTTTCATCCTCTTGATAGATCTTTGGTCTCTGACCTGGATTTAACAATCCTATTCCTGCATTATGAAAGCTGGAGATTTGCCTAAAATAAGCATCCCTTCTACTTCGTCCCCTTGTTTCATCCTTACTGCCTTTTATGTCACCTCATCAGGTAGATTTTTAGGGTTCTTATCTTTGCATTACTGCCTGTTTATCTTGGATTGGTTTTAAAGTGTTAGCAAGGGAACAGGCTGCCAATGTCATTCCCTCCCGCATCCACCCTGCGTTCCAAGCTCTTCATGCAGGTGGCTTTGTGCCGTAGCCAGGGCTTTCCCTGCTTTACCTGTTGGATACTCAGGGGATCTACTGTTCCCTCCTTCAGCTCCGGAGAAACCCAGGGGACTGAGAGCCAACTCCTTGTATTTCTGGGCAGTGCATGCTCTGAGTGCTCCCAGTCACTGCAGGGAACAAAATTTTTGTTGACCTCTTTGGGGAATTTTATGGGTCAGCTCTCTGAGCCATAAGTGGCCTCAGAGTGGTGACTCCAAGGCATTGCTGGAACCAGTGACCTTTCTGCAAGATTTGTACTGGCTCCCATCAGCCAGCAGGATACCATTTCTAGAGCCAAGTCTAACCTGCTAGGTAAGAGTTACTTGAGAATCTTGTGTTGCCAAAGACTGTGGCACTGCATCTCCTTCCATTTATCCTTGGATTATTTCCCCCTCCCAAAATTTCTTTGAGATTTCCTGTAATAGAGGGTTATGAATAACACGTGTCACATTTGGAAAATGTAAGTCATTGAGGAATGATTTCAGCTTACTCCTTTGTGGTCTGACAGCCTTTTTGCCTTTGAAGATTTGAAGGACCGTGTCCTACTCTAGAGCTGTTTCATCGCGTTTTCTAACAATCAAATTGCTTTGCTCTTCAAGCTTGAGGATTTTGTGTTTACTACAGGCTGAGAAAGCAGACCAGAGGGCATAGACATATAGCACAAACAGTACTGGAAGCTAGAGGAGGCTGCTCGACGTGTATACGTGTATCTGAGCGTCTGTGTGTGAGCTCTGGCACGCTCACCCCAGGCGTGGGGGACTGGCTGTCAGACGGGTGTGAAGTGCGCTGTCGTCTTGCTTATGGCATCTCTTTGTTTCTCATCCAGACTCGGACTAATGACAGCTCTGGTAATGCCAGATGGCAGTCACCAGTCATCATTTAATAGCAGAAAAATGTCTAAATATTGTCTCCAAAATGGGTTTGTTCATTCTTTCTCCTCGTTCTAGCCTGGCAGTGATACGCAGCACTTAGGGACCTCCTAAGAAGATCCCGTGTAGAAAACTGTCAGAACAGATTGCTGTATGGATTTTCAGAGGATTAAAGTTAATTAAAGAGCTCTTCCTTGCCTTTCATTTCCTCCTATCTGCCAGCTATTTACATGCTAATGTAGGGTCTGCCAGAGAGAATAGGAGAAGTGTCAGTATTGGGCATGTTATCACACATGGAAACAGTAGAAAATAATGAGATGAGCAGTATATATGTGTGTGCGTGTGTAGCTTGACAACCAAAAGTCAGCAGCACTGCTTTTTGCATATTTTCAGTAGTGTGTGATCTTACTGAATATAATTCACTCTATTACATCTCACACTGCATAATTTAATACTTCATTCACTATAGTATCTTTACATAAGCAGTTTTATAAATAGACATATTTAAGTATATTTTTTTTTTTGTCTGCCTTGTTCTAAAGAGGAAACTTCTTTTCTGCAAAAGTAATGAGCAATTTTACTAGGAGTACAAACCTGGGAACAGAGTTTGTGGTGGGGACTGGTGTCTACTGTTGGTTTCTCTTGGAATGATTAAGTAGAGTAGGTGCTCGGCGTGTAAGCAAACCGAGAGTGGATGTAATAGTTTTCTGCTCCAGTTGCATTATTATTTGCCCATTCCATTTTAATATTATTTCAGAGGATTATTTTCTTGTGTAGTTTTTCAATATCTTCCATTTTAACACTTTATTAAAGCCACTATAGAACAGATGAAATAAAACTGATCCCAGGTTACGTTTGAAGAGGGAGTTTAATGCTTTAGGAAAATTAGAAGCTTTGCTGTCTGTGTTTTTAAAGAAAACTATCAGAAACATCTGTACCACTGAGCATAGGTAAAGAGTTTTTTCAGCTGCTGAAGGTAGTCCAGATAGTTTGAGGGTATTGAAGGTAATTAAGCTTCAAAGGACCAAGGGCAGTCAAAGAGATTTGTTTCCTGCAGCTTTTTGTTCCCCAGTGTGCAAGTGAAATACAAAGTGACTAGCTTAGCAAAACAAGACATACTCTCTTACCGTGGGCTGCCATTGAGGCCAGAGTCCCTGTTTCATGTGACCTTTGTGAAACATCTATTTGACATTAGTCTTTTTCTTCATTTTAGTCTTTTGTAGTTTTCCTAGTGGAAAACATGATGGTCTTACTCTGAGATGTCAGCTGGCTGTTCTTTGGCCTTGAAAATCAATGTGACATTTTGTGGGAGTGTTAAAGATGAGGGAGGGGGAAATACCTTTAGGAGACTAGGTTGGGGACAGGCAGGGGGAGGAGGTCATCCACGCTGAAAGTCATGAGTGATCCCCTGCATGCTTATGACTTTGTAGCACAGCTTTCTCAACAGATGCTGTGAAAGGGATGTCAGGCGAGAGATGCCCTGGGATTTTGGTGTTTGAGGTTTTTCTTGTAGTTGGTACTCCAAATCCTCTGCTTAGAGAGGTTGGTGGGGCTGACCAAGATGAACTGCTGCCATGCCATAAGCCTAAGGCTGAACTTCTCCCTGTTGAGGTTCTGCTAACGTCATCTGAGCTACACCAGGGGCAAATGTTGTCCCTGATGTCTAGATGTTGCTAAAGGCTTGTTTCCCAGACCTGTAGAGATCTGAGTAATTCAGAGTAACATGTTGTACTTGGTTCCTCATAGCAGAGGAAAACAATATTGTTTCAGTATCTCTACTGACTAAATCCTATTGCTGTGTGTGGCTGGGGGAATGTGATATGGTTGCCAGCAGAAAAGACACTGAGCACTCAGATTTTATTGAAGATGGGTGATGTATGTGTGGTAGTCAAAAAGAAAGGAGCCACACACGGAGCAGAGAGCTACTCTCAATCTTTTCCTAACAGTGGTACAAGTGTGTGTGTCTGTAGGTAACATGTGAACTTTCTTCCATTTCATCTGTTTTACTTTGTATGAAGGAGGTTTTTATTTGTATATCACATGGAATTCTTCACTTGTATCTTGCCACATGCTCAAAGGAATTATTTTTTTCTATGTTCTATTGTTGTAGAAAGAGATCCAGACCTTTTTTTGCTGTCTAACAAATGGTCTTTTTATTCAGTCAAAACAGTTGGTCTATTTTGAGACTTTATTGGAGCCACATCATGCAGTACACTCTATCTTACTAAATAATTCAGTTTGGAGCTACTGCTTGGAAGGGAGCAATGATAACCCCTTGGGGGTAGGTCTAGTCACCAGGACTAGAGTTGAGTCTGCTCACCACCAAATTTGTAAGCTCACACAGTGCAGAAGTGCTCTCCCAAGCTGATGTCTTTTTTTTTCTTCCCTCATGGAAGCTTCTCTGTACTGGTTGAATGCAATGAATGACAATAGTGGTATTGAGGGGCAAGAAGTGATGCACAGCACTTAGTCTTATATACATATATAAATATATATATACAAAAATATTAAAAATTGGTAAATGAAAGTACTAAAGAGGTCTGATTCAATGAGACAGTGTTTTCTGTGCATTAGCTTTGACGAATGGCTCTGATGATAGTAAAGAGAGGTCAGAAGTTCTGTCCTTGCATCTGTGAACATTGCAAAGAAAACTCAGATGCTCACAGCACCTTTTCCATTAGTGTGTTTTCCTGTCTTCAGCACAGATGACCCCGAGATACGCGATAGCTCTTAATACATTTTGAAAATCTCTCTCCCATAATTAACTTCTGATGGAATAAAACACAAGGCCACGAGGGTTATAGATTCAAAGAGACAGTTCAACAGATATGTAGAAGTCTTCCTGCCATTCATGTACTTAAGCTTAATTATTTTGAATTAATTATAAGGTCTTGAGCACAGCTGTGTAACAAGCCCTATGTTGTCCCACTGCAACAGCAACTTTTTAAAGCCCTCTTCAGATGGATCCTAGCCAAGCACAGAGTTCCTCTTTCCTGCTTGTGGCCTATGCCAGCCTATGAGATGTTGCAGCCTCTGCATGATTTCCATCAGAGCAGCTCCCATCTGCATCGTCAGAGAAAGGCTGATGATACTAAAGCCTCTTGCTCAGTCAACATGCTGCCTGTTAGCATCAGGTAACCTCTCTAGCCCTGTGAAGTTTAAACAAAATCTGTCTGCTCTTCCCACCCTCTCTACCACCTCCAGCCTTCCTGCTTCACTGATGCAAAGTGCAGAACTCGTGGTGACGATGAAGTTCATCTGCGGCACGCCTGAGAGGCACAGGTTTTGACTGTTAATTAATGATTCCAGTCCTGCGCAACGACTAGTCTGACGACAAGTCAGTCTGTGCAGAAAACTCTTGGTAGACTTTGAAGCAAGCATGCAGAAATATCCTATTTTCAGCTGTACATATTTTTTTCCCAGAATTACTTCACCATGGCACTGCTCTAAATATGTCTTGTGAGATAAGCTTTAAATCCTACTTGGGCAAAGTTTATTAAAAATTAACATTTGCATGGGGAGTTATAGAAAAGAATAGGACCTTCATTAGCTTAAAATCATCCAAAGTACAAAATAATATTGAATTGCTCTCCACTGGTCCAGACCATGAACACTCTTACCACCTGCCAAATCTTGAAGCCCAGAAATTGTCAGCATCAATAACATCCAAAAAGCCACATTACAAACTGCACCTCTATCCCCAGGGGTCTGAGAAAACGAGCCACTACCGATGGGCGAAACAGCCTGAAATCATTGGCATGGGATATTAACTGTCACACATCTTCAGATACAACGTAGATTGTGTCGTGTTACTGAAATCAGGGACTGGTTTGAGTGGGGATTCATGGTTTTGTCTCAAATGGCTTTTTCATGGTATTTCCCTAAATTGGGCTCACATTCCCGCACCCTGCTCTCTGACTTTAATTTAGTAATACTTAGAACTGGAGCACACTGGCTTCGCTGAGGGTATAAAGCAGAGCCCAGGCTGTACTTTTGTTTTACCTGGATGTGTGTGCAGAGCAGTGAGTATGTGAGCTGGATTGCTCTGTGTGCTGGACACCCCTGAGGTCCTCCTGCACATCACAACTCTGTTCTGCTCCTCAGGAGGGAAAGTCATGCAGTGTTCAGTAGACATAAAGCCCAAGACTAAGTGCTCTGGTAGTTCATGATGTTTGGAAGTGAAATGTCAGTGCAGATGGTAGTTTGATATGGTTTTGCTTTATGGAAGTTCACACTTGGGCCAAAGTAACCCATGGGCCAGATAATGCTGGTTTAGCCTGACTGAGGATGTATCCCAGTGACAGCGATTCTCATCTCCAGCCTTGACAGAAGTTAGAGGAAAGCAGACGAACAGTATAGATGCTGAAATACAAATAGGATGAGAAAGTTCCATTGTACAGTCTCTAGGGAGAACATCAGTTTTCATACAAATCTAGGACAGATGAGGAACACATCCTTTCCCATACTCCTTTTTTATTGGGGCTGCATATTACTTGCCTGTACCTTGCAGCATTTAATCTGTTGTGATTCCCTTAAATGTCTCCCTCCATCATATTCACTTTCCCATGGGCTGCAAGTCACCAGCATGTGTGCCTTTGTGTTAATTTGTCCCAGTTCACAGGCATAACATCATTAGTGCAATAACGCTGCTGCTGTAATTACTGTGGGATTTGTGCGCAGCAGTGTGCTGTTGCATTGCGATGTACCTACTCTTTAATCTACGTGGGCCATCTGCTTTACTTTTTAACTAAAAGTTGTTTTGTCTCTGCTTTGGAAGAGTGAATCTGTTGCTCCTAATCTTCTCTGTGTAGAAAAAAAAATTGCAACTAGGATAAATTAAATCCCTAGTTGATAGATCGTGCTCATTTTTGTAAGTTTTCTTCCAGGTCATGCCCTGTAGTTTTGCTGTGCACAAGTTTTTGCACTTTTCTGTGGCTGCAGGGACATTCAGGTCAGAATTTTGATGGGACTACTCCATAATCTAGAGAACTCTTGACCACTGTAAGTCTGACAAGTTCAAACACAGTGTACAGTCCTGCTGTTGGCTCTGTAGTGAAGATATCCCAATACGGTTGAAAGATGTTATCCCATGACAGCTCTGCAAGTAATAACCTTTTAAAGCCCCATTCAAGTAAGCGTGGTATATTGTACCACAAAGCACTTTGACTTCTGTCTAAGTCAGAGCTCTCTTGCATCTTTTACTACTACTTGCTGCATCAAAAATAGTCAATTGTTGGACACATCAAGTCAAAGACCTGAGTTTCTCCAAATCTTCTGTTGAGGGCTGTCTTCTCCCCTTTTGCCTTTCTTTTTCCAGGACTACTTCAGGATTAAACAGATCAGCTCTTTGTCATGAGCTGGTTCCCTAACCTTGGACAGTTCTCAGGCATAGAAGTAGATTAAGTGGGATGGAGCATTGACTTTGCTCTTAGAGAAAGCTTTCTTTTATTTCCCAGAAAGACTCGCCCATTATACGATGATTTTGAGAGGTATTCTTTGGTGTGGTCAAACTGGGATGACTTTGGATGCTTTAGAGGCATTAAAATAAGATTGTAAAATAAGAGCAGTGGGGATCAGGCAGCGTGTGTCACTTTTCTGCTCTTTTGAAAGAATTCATAGCCTAGTGTTACTGTAAAGTGGGTTTTGTTGTTGTCATCTTATATGCCTTTTAAAAATGTTCCTGTTGTCAATAAATAAGATGAGGGCTACAGTGATCCATGCCTCAAAGAATATAAAATGAGAAAAATTCACTTTCTTAGGTCTGTTGACAATTTATTTTTGTTTTTTTGTGCTGGGAACATTATTTCTACATGAGCCTTTCTCTCCTCACCACTAGAAGTTGTTGCAGTCAGTTCTGAGACAATGAAATAGTGGCATGAAATCAGACAGTTTGCATCTTGGTTTTGTTGAAAGAATTAAAAAAACAACATTATTTCTCCTAAGATGTTTTGGAGTAGAGCAATCATTTAGAAAATGAAAAGATCCTTTGTCTAGGAGGCTTTTCTGTTTCATTCTTTAATCTAGGCAGCTGTCTTTCTCCTTCCCTGTGGGAAGTTGTGGTGGGTAAATAACATGGAAATTCATTTGATGATGGAGACATTCGAGGTTGGCATGGACAATTAATTTGTTATTAGACAGAATAAATTTTATTTGATCCTTACATGGTTCTGTTGCTGCATATAAATTCAACAGCTTGATGAGTTAGCCTGCAGATGTAGCTCTGTTCAGTTTTGCTGAAGGATGGCTTTTTTCCGGCTGTGAGATCAGGAGTGGCTTCTTTCCTTGCCTATGTGTGAAGTGCAGACTACAGGGAAGTCTTTGACTTTGTGCTGCTGGAAGTAATTTCTGGGTTTGTGACCTAAAACTTGTACTTTTCCGCTTGACGAGCAGCCTGTCCAACACGTTGCTGTGAAAGGGGTGGTCCCCCTTCCTTCTCCTCTTCCCAAGGTAAATACTCTGATCATTTTATTTGCTCAGAACTCGTTTGAAAATGAAGTTTCTGAAGCTAAGTCAGCAGAAAACTAACTCTAGAAGAAAGTGAGAAGCTCTTTGCTTGTGAATGGTTTCTTTGTATGAGTTTCTTTGCTCATATGAGGGACGGGGCAAAGTATCAGTGGCTACAGGCGGAACTGTTGATTTTCGTCTCCAGAGGGGTGATGTCCTTGCAGTGTCACGAAGCAGCACCTTCATATTTCCTCTTATTCCTACAATTCAAAGCCATATTTGGTTGATTCTGGTAGATACTGATCCTTTTTTTCTGAAAAAATAGTTAGAAAGGAATTAGACCTCCCTCCATCTTTCATGACTTTGGCATGTCAAGAATTTGGAGCATGTGTAACAGGAAGACTTTGGGAATGTTCACACTTGTTAACATCTCTGCTTTCTTTTACTGTTCCTTTCTGGTTTTGCCGTTCTCTGGTGTGACTTCAGGAAAGGCAGCATCTCAGAAGTGGTAATCCTTTCCTAAATTAAACTGGTGCATAGTTGATAAACACTTTTTTGTTGGTTTTGTTTGTTTTGTTTTGTTTTGATAAGAGTGACCTATTCATAGGGAAAATCCCCAGAGAGAGAGACTTAAGAGATCTGTGTTAGACAACTTCTTCTAAGCTGCCATTCAACCACAAGCACTTCATCTTGCTGAGCATCAGTTTTCCCTTCTGGAAAATGGAGTTGGTGATGCTCAACTTCCATAATTTGCTTTTAAGATTGACTGCTAAAAGTGCAGCATAAAAACCTGAAAGTAGTCCTACATATTTATACAGTTAAGCAGTAGAGTTCCACGAACAAGTTACTTATAACAACGTCCTCATAAGGCACCTGCTTTTGCATGTGTTATACTGCATTTTTCCTCGTGCTTCTCTCCTGTCTTAATTGTCTCTGCTCCAGTTTTCCCCTGACTGGAGAGTCTCTTGCTTGTGCTAGATTGGCAAACTAAAGATTAAAGTTTCTGAAAATGAGACCAAGGACAAAAGCAGGGAGAATGTTCAACTCGGAGCTGTAAAGGAATAAGTGAATGTGTTAAAAAGGGTACCAAATTCAATTATTTTTGTTAACTGGTGAGATCAGAAGAGGAATCAATTATAATGTGCAGATATCTTTCTTTGTGAGCTGCATGGTGAAAACTTCAATTGCATTTAGGTTTTAAAGTCGACGTGCCTGGAGACAGCATTGTTTCAGCAGATAGGAACAAGGAAGAGACTAATGTCATCTCTAAGTGGCAATGAAATATGAAACTTGCACCTCTTGACGGTAATCTTTTCAATTTAAAAAGCAAATTGGAGAAATGTAGTTTAACTATTCCCACAATAAGTGCAAAAGCAGGAGAAATGAAGGGATAAAATCACACCTCTTGGAGAAATTCAAGGCTAGGCTTGGCATACGTTGTTGGAGATGATTTAGCAGTAATTAAATAATTTCTGACACAGGGTAAGATTGTAGATGAGAAGAAAGGAAAAAAACAATAAATTGCTGAATATCCATTAGCATGCCAGACTGTTAGTAAGCTTAGTAGGAGAGCAGAGTGAGAGGAAGCATTGGTGATGAGGAACTGTCCTCCCCTTTCAGTGAGCTCCAGGTCCACACTAAGCAACTGCTTGACGATTGCTTTAACCAGCCAGCACAGACAGGCTGTCATTCCTTGGCTGTTCCTCGCAGCTGTTTAAAGCATTCTGGTAACAGACACAGTAGAGAAGAAAACAGTTTTCTTAACCCTGAAGGCAGAAGTAAGCCCAGCTTGTACGTGTTTCCCATCTCCCACCACACCAGTGAGGTTCTCACCTGTTGGCACTTGCTGAGCCCCACATGTGCGATGCCCACGCAGGCGTGTGCCCATCCCCAGTGCCGTGGGCTCTGCCAGCCACCAGCAATCGCTATCAGAGATCACCCACGTGCCTCACTTTGTGCAAACAGTGCAGGAAAACTTCCCTCCCAGCCGGCGTT
This sequence comes from Antrostomus carolinensis, assembly GCF_000700745.2. Taxonomy (NCBI): domain Eukaryota; kingdom Metazoa; phylum Chordata; class Aves; order Caprimulgiformes; family Caprimulgidae; genus Antrostomus; species Antrostomus carolinensis. The sequence goes on along the minus strand of NW_010340759.1, from coordinate 238,155 downwards.
TGCTGTGGGATGCCGTGTGTCTCGGGCTGTGCCGGTGTGCAGAACAGCACGGCGCTTATAAATAATCCCAAGTTATTTATAACACGCTCCTGTGGTGTTACAAATAACAGCTGTATCACTTACATACTGATCATTCAAACATGGGAATTTAAAAGCACTTCAGAGACCCCCTGTTTCTTCGTGTGGCTAGTGAAAAAGAAATTGCTGTTTGGAGCATGGGAGGAGTGGCTTTGTTTTTCTCTTTGCTGTTTGTGCGAGTGGGTTAAATTGTCTGATAACTTCAATTCTAAGCTTTTGAAGTACTTTTATTGTAAAAAAATATTCTTTAAGTATGAAATATATATGTTTGAAGTGCAGGAATGTGGAATTTAGAGAAGAATGATAGTGTTCAACTCAATTCAGTGACTGATATTAAAGAGGCAATTACATATGATTTGTGAAATAGAGAGAGCAACCTCTGCAGAATATGATACCTGCAGGGTTTAACAGCACTCTCTGATCTGAGCTAATAAGAGCGATATCTAATATTAGGAGTTTGCCTTGTCAGAAAAACCCATTAGTGTGGCAGTGTGAGAAGGGTGCGTGTGATGCAGGAAGTGAGCAGCTGTTTGCCTTTTGGTACCACCGGAGGAGGCAGGGAGAAGCTCTCTCTAAAAAGTTCATTTGTTATGCTACTCTTTTTTTTGTTTGTTTATAGTATTAAACTGTTGATAAAGAAAAAGATGTTTGAATAAGGATGTTCTTTGAGAAGCATCAAACTTCAGCTGTCGATTAATTCCTTTGATTGCTTGTGTTCCTCTGAAAAATTTTAAAATTTTGTGTACAGTTTTTTTTTTCTTTTTGAGGTGAAAACTTCAGAGCTCCCTGGTTTTCAAGCCATTTATTCTTTTCATGTCTTCCTCCTTCATACATATTGATCTGATAGTATTTTTTTTTCCCTTCCTTTTCCACGCATCCAAAGCCTAAATACAATGACAGTTTCCGTTCTGTGTCCCACGGAGAAACAGGATTTTACACTATCTATGCCACAGGCTTGATGAGGAGGGATTTTCAATTAGTACCATGCTTGGTTTTAAATTCAAAGCTTCTAGGGATTGGTGTTAAAATTAGGTATATGGGGTAAGCTGTGGGATGTGCAGGTTCAGAAGATCCATAAAATCTGGGGCTTGAGCCAGTATTAGACCAAAGACATTTCTTCTCTGCTTTGATTTTTAGTGTGACTCTTTGACTCTTCTGCATTTTTCTTCGTGATGGCTGGCCCTGAGTTTTCAATTACAAAATGATTTCTTGTCCTTAATCCCCATCTCATTCATATCCTGGCTCTCCTTCCGGTCTCTGTGTGAGTTACTACAGAAGTTCTGGCTCAGTTTCTGAAGACAAATGGATATTTATTAACCATCTAGAGAAATGGAAAAAAGCAAGAGGACAGAGTGAAGAATTACACTAGTGAATACTGCGGAGAAACATATCTTCAAATATGTAAAAGACTGCTCTAGAGGAGAAGGTAATAAATTTTTGTCTAGTATTGTGCTTATAGGCTTAGGAGATCATTTCTAGCAGATATTTTCTGTTCTGCTTGTTCTCCCAAGGCGCTGCCCCAGCAGCTCAGAGTACAGACAGGACTGATGGCCTGTGCTTTGCCCTCTCCTCCCTCCATGACCACAGCTCCTCAGTGTCCTGCTGCCTTGGAGTGAGGCAGAAATACAAATGACAGAGCCTGTGAGCCAGCTTGGTCTTGGCAAGTGAGCCTGAGGTGGATGGGATGAATATTTCTCAGAATGGAGCTCTGTGTATGTGGTCAGTGAGATCCATGCCTTTGTGAAACGCTTTTTCTATTTAGATCATTAGAAGGTACAGCATTAGAAGGTCCATCTGTATTTTGCAGGTACATCAACTGCTTCTACCTTCTGCATCATGTTTCAGAAATGCCACTAGAGAATATTATGTGATGATCTAATACAGAATGTGCTCAGAAATTAAAGACTTCTAAAGATACAGCAATAGTATTTTCTTCACATATACCCATTTTATTATGTATATCTGGAGCCAGTCTGATTTGCTCATGTTCAACTAATAGCTTTTTCTCTAATTTACTTCTTGACTTAAGTGAGTATTAGTCATAAACTGTTTCATTAGTAACTAATTTGATTCAGGGGGAAAAAAAAAATGAAAAGAGTTGACATATGCTGTAAAATTTGCACTACTTCTTCCCTGAACTTGAGGCAGGTGTTTTGCACAAGAATTCTTTTGCGTAGCCTTGATTGTTGATTTTGTTTGTGTGTGTGTTTCGCATCCTTGATGTGCACAGGAAGAGAGAGGCAGAAACTTATCACTTGCTGCTTCTTGGATGCTTCTTACCCTCAACACGCTGAAGAGACCTAGCAAATTACTAATCATGGGTAGCATCTTTGAGACTACGCTGACAAAGACCATACATTTTTTAATGTGGTTGATCTCATATATGTTGTTATTAGAAGTGAAATGATAGGGACAAGTCTGAAAAATACTAGTTGCAAGCGAAACAGGAACAGCTTTTTAGAATAAGTTGAGAAGAGGATTGTGAAGTGGTTATAAATTGTGTCTGAATGATTTGTTCTTGATACTGTTTGTCTTCACTTCTAAATCAACCTTTTTTCTGGTGATACTGAGTAATTTTAAGTTGATTGTGGAGGCTTTTTTGAACAACCTAAGCTGGATGGTAAGAATGCTGTTAATTTAAAACTACCCCTGAGAGAAGAGAACAAGGCAAATAGCAGGATCACAGCCCTGGTCTTGAGGAGAGCGGAGTTTGATCTGTTCATGAACCTGCTTGGAAGAATCCCATGGAGTATGCTCCTGGAGGTAAGGTGGATCCAGGAGAGCTGGAGAGGTTGGGGTAGATGATCTCCATTGCAGCTTTCAAACCTCAATGGTGGTGCGAGTGAGTCTGTCTCTTGCTGATAATGGACTATATTGAAAATGGTGTCATCTCATATAGCATTCGTTGGCAAGATAAAGCTGTATTCGAGAAAGATTGTACCAAGTCAGGAGAGTACTGGCCAGGTTTATTGTAAAGCACTTAGAAAGGCATTTTCCTAAATGATATAATGGTATTTCACAAATGGAAGGAGAAGAACCAAATATAGCAACAGATAGGCAATTTCATTTTAAACTTTAAAAATTTTAAATAAAAATAGCTCTGATAGTATTTACTTACACATCACAATGGAGTTTTTTTCCAGAGATGGTACAAATTTAGTGATGAATTTTTGTACATCTGACAACTTGTGCAAATGGATCTGTTCTCACCTTTTTGTCGTCTTGAGGACTGACTTGATCGCAAAGTAAAAATTCTATAATTCTGCCTCTGGTGGATCAAGTGTCCCTTTGATTGTCTTTCTTGTATGTGGAACACAGGAAAGGCTAAATTTCACCAAGTTATCTAGAAAGTTCTACATCATGGGTGCACTGCAGTATGGAAGCAGGAGTTCTTCATCATTAGCTACCTACTATTTACCTGCTCTTTTCATGATGTTGTGTGGCAAGGACAGACTTCTTTCCTCTTTTACTGTGTTATTCTTTTTGACCATAATTTCTATGATTATACCATATTCTACTTCCTTTAATGAAGTTCTGCCTGGAAGTAGAAAAGCTTCTAGTCCATTTTGTTGTATAATATGTGGCAGTTCATTAGTATGAAAGCAAATGGATGATTTTAGCAAATCTACAAGTAGATTTTTTTTTTATACTGGTGGTTCTGCTCTTTATTACCATGTGGTTTTGTTGGAAATAAAATGTAAATAAATAGGAGTGTGCATTTGTGGTCAAATATTAATTAAAAAACTTGAATGTTTTGGTTTTATGCATTTAATCATTATACTCTTTCAGATATATATAACAAATATATTTCCTAAGAATGTTTTTCTTCTGGTAAACTGATTTTTGCACTTGTTTTTAATGAAGCATGACTTCAGTGCTTCATGTTTTGTCTAATGGTTTGAGCATAACGTTCTTGATGTCAGTGCAGTTTTGAGGAAAGATTTTGTTGACTTAATATTGCAGAGGCAGTGGAGGGAGAACAAAGAAAGGAACGTCATTTTCTCTGCGTGAATTAACCAGCACTCTGGAGACACTGTAAAAGGAAGGTGTTCGCTGAGTGGCAACTAATAATAATATTAGGTCTACTAACTTGTAGGCTATTTTAAGGTAATAGTGTCATTTCTGAAGTGTTTAAAATTTGAGGAAATCTGTGTATGTGGGCTGTTGTCACTGGGTCTCGAGGTTGGTTCTTAGGTGGAGACAGGTATCCTATTCTGTTCTCTGCTAGGTGTGGTTATTTGCTGTCACATTCCCAAACTGCAGATCACTGGGCTTTTACTATCCCCTGTCTCAGCAGCTTTTGGGACAACACCTTGTCCTGCTTCTCTGATGATGGGCCAAGCATTCTGAAGTTGTTGAGCAGTAGGCGTTTGCTGACCTGTGTAGTTGTCCCTGAGTGCAGCTGGGTGATCCTCACGCACGGGGACGTGCTGGTGGAGTGGGTCTATGGGTAACTTGTATGTGAAAGAGTTTGGTGGGCAGGAGACGTTGAGATCATGAGCTCTTTAGCCAGCCAGGAGCTGGGTAAGGGCACACCCATGCTCACAAGAGAGGTGGGGAAGGGACCAGTGACTTGCAGCACATCTTCACTGTTTCTCTTCATTTATTCCTCATCAACCCACTTCAGCTAAGGATGCTGCAGAATGACAGCAGCAGTCAGAACGGGGGATGAGAGTGTGAAAGACTAGGAAAGCAGTTATGCTGGAAAACTGAAGATTGGACTTGTTTATCTTAAAAAGTAGTTGAATAAGAGATGACAAGTTGAAAGCGTAGAGTCTAATGAATGAATGGTTTAGAGAAGTTGTTTGGGAGCTGTTGTTTTCCCTGTCTGTGCAGTGCAAGAACAAAGGTGTTCAATGAAGCTGAAAGGTGGCAAATTAAAAACTGATAAAAGAAAATACATTTTCAAGCAATGAGAAAAGCAATGGGATTCATTTCCATCAGAAAACTGACAAGGTCGGGAATTGATCAGGGTTCAGAAAGAGACTGGATATTTATATGATCAATAAAAGTATCCGGAGGAGTTGTCAATGGGAGCTTGTTTTCAAAAGTATGTATTAAATGTCATTTTCTGTGGAGTTGGGAAGCCCAAGGTGAAAGTGTGACTGGAATGGTGGTAAAGCACCATAACCTTGTACCTCCTTGATGTGATCCTTGTACCTGGTTCTTAAGCATCTGATTTTGCTGGCTCTGAAGAGGAACAGAATCCCAGGAGAACTGGTTCATGGTCTTCTCTACCAGCCCGCACTGACACTTCTATGGGATTTGAGTGCCAGCATGTGACAAACCTCAGCTTGAGAAGCTGCAATCCAGAGCACTGAGGTGGCACATTTTCTTTTTTAAATGCTGAAAACTCTTTCAGAAGTGCAGTTCACAAGGTTAAAGAGTAGCTGAGCTTCATGGTGTTTACTTGCTGTCTGAGAGCAAACCCTGAAGATGACTCCTGATTAAGCTAATGAGATGTGTTGTGTGGGTGTTGTCTGAACTGTGCTCTGGGCTGGAAGAATAAAATCATCTTTAAAAAGTCGAGGAAGTGTTGCTTGGTGCAGTTTGGTTTTTTAACGTTTTTATTTGGCTTATATACTCAAAAGTGTTAAAATGATCGTTCATTCATATTTTCAAAGGGTACAAGTTAAAACATGTAGCCCACATTGTGTGGGTAATGTGAACCTATGTTGTGTAATGTGAAATTAGTATTTTGACCACATTCAAGTAAATAATAGAATTTTAGTTTAAAGTGATGGCTTATTGTGGCTTTGTCCTAGATAAATCATTGGATGTGATTAACTAAGCCATCATTTAAGGTAGCCCAGTTTTACTGTTGGGAGCATGGCTTTGGTGGGAAATTACCCTTCTGGTTATTATCATTTCAACAATAATATGTTTATGTATCCTTTTGCCTTATAGATGGCTTATGTAGTGTGGAAGTTGCACGCTGTGCTTCCTGTACTGAAGAAAATACTTTATGGTTTTTGGTCAACAACTTGAGCGCCAGGGTTGGGTAGGCACTTAACATTTGGTATTAGGTGGTTTTTTACCCTCTATATTCTACATCAGGGTGGATCTATGAATACTGTGGGCTTCTGGGCAGTTCCCTAATAGTTATGGGACAGTAATTGAAGGAAGTTTCAAACAGTTGTTCTAGATAAATGAAAACATTTTGACCCCAATGTAGAAAGGGCAGAAAGGCCTTTTGTGTATGTTCTGGTTTTTAGCTGGAACAGAGCTGGGTTTCTTTTTAGTAGCTGGAATAGAGCTGCCTTTTGCTTTCAGCTGGGATTTGTGATGAGAGGAACACTGAGAACACACTAGTGTTTGCATTTGTGTCACTGGAAGTGAAGGACTTTGTGTTCTGTTGATCTACAAGTGCAAGATCTAAGGGGGTGAGGAATATTTAAATTAATAAGCTAAATTGGCATTTGGCTCTGCCAATGGGCTATTCCATATCATATCACATCGTGTCCAGTGTATTAATGAGGGGCTCTTCCTCTCTTGCTCTCTCAGGATTGTTCACTCGGGCTCTGGCTCTCCCGGGATTGCGGTTTCAGTTCGGGATTGTCGCTCCTCCGGGACCGTTATCTGGGAACGGGCCGGGCTGGGTCAGCGGGTGGTGAGCAGTGGCACTGGCTGTCACTCATTGGCATATTTTATTACTGTTATCATTATCACTACTATTTTAATATTAGTATTATTTTAAGTTTTCTTTTATTTCTATTATTAATTTGTCCTTATCTCACCCTACGAGTCTCCTTACCCTTGTCCCCGAATCCTCTCCCCTATCCTCTGGGGGTGGGGGGCAGTGGATGAAGGGCTGTGTTGGTTGCTAGCCAAGGGTCAGCCCAGTGAAACCATCACAGTATAGACACATTCAACCTTATGACTTGAGGCAAATTGGATCAGACATGATGTGAAGATTTGCAGTGTAGGTGCTGTGGGTATCTGTAAGCTTCACGTGTGTTAAGGTACATGTTATTTGACTCACTTACCTCAGTCCTAGTGCAGCAGATAAGCAGCCAGACTTCTCGATCTTCTCTGTGCTGTGTCTTCTTCTTAAGGATGCGTCACTGAGCTGCCAGGGCAAGGAGCTGTGTCCACAAGAACCCTTGAAGGGCAACACAGATATGCTATGGGCAGCCTAGGAGATAACTAGATGTATAATTTCTGAAACTCTTATTGAAGTCACTGATCTTTTATATCCTGGAGGTAGTAGACGGAATGTTTTATGAATTAAGTAAAACATGAGAAATTATTAACATTTTTTAATAAACCAGTCAGGTGATGTGTATTCTGCATTAGCTAAAAGCCTTTTTTCTTTGCCATTTTCAAGAAGCCACAGCTGCCACATTTCTAGAGTTTTAACACGTTGTAAGGGGACCAAGAAATTGCTCTTCAGGTTCGATGAAATGTGCTGTGTTGAGCTGATCGGATGAACTCGGGCCTCTGATTCCCAAAGATTTGCCCTCCTGTTTCAGTTCTGTTGTAGCCCGAATACCCCAGGAACAGAGCCTGGACAGTGGCGTGATTCTTCTGCCTTTATTTTTGCAGAGATAACTGCACTGGCTTAGAGCACAGTTCAGTTTACTTTTCTCCCCAAGTTAATGATATTTAAGCGGTTAAAGCTGCAGGAAACTGGCTGTTAAGAGATTTAGAGGCCAATATCTGGGTTACTTAGTAGGCAGGAGGAAAAAGAAATCTGAGGGTAAGGAATGAACATAGGGCTGAATTTTTATGTGCTGTAGGCACTGGCAGAATAGAAGAATGTGATGCACCTTCACAAAATCTTCCTTTTCAGGGCTGAATAAGGCTTTTTTTATTTTTTATTTTTTTTTAATGGATGAATAAAATATTAGCTTTCTATTGCCAGTAAGGATGAATACATTTCCTTGTCAGTTGTATGCCTTCCCTGTGCCAGTGATGGTAATCTAGTGGTATGGTATTATTATTATTATTAATTTTTTTTTTAAAGAAATGATGGTTTCTCAAATGTGAACTCTGTGCCTGGTGTCAGATACTGGTGTCAGATGGAGAGTGGCCCTGTGCTGAGGCAGGTGAATAAGGCAGCTTCACACTTGTGCAAGATTGCCACCACGTGAGCAGTGAGGCTAAGAGAAATGGTAGAATGAAGAGGGCTTGGTTTTTTTTTTTTTTCAATGAAGAGATGAGAAATACACTGAGATAGAAAAGCAAACTTTGCTAGAGATAGGCAGTGGTGAGCGTTCCAGTAGAAGGGAGTTAAATGCAGAAAAATCATAAAATTATTTCACAGCAGCAGGAGGTTAGGAAACATAACTAAACATGTTAAACTCACTGTGAAGCAAGAGGACCCCAGGGGTATTTTAGTCAGATAATATTTAGTTTGCTGCAGTGTCAGTTGTATGATTGCTTGTCAGCTGGCATATGTATGTGCTATAAGCAAAGTGAGGCTTTTAGAGACCACGCACAATTTTCCAGAAGATAGTAAGCAGGGGATTTATCAAAGGCAGATTAAAAGAGTTACAGTGGATTTATTTGCTCTGGTCCATTGCCAGGATATAAGGCCAGCTGAGCTCTCTGTAGGAAGTATTGGAGGTGAGGGGAAAGAGCCAGACAGGAAGAACTCTAAATACAGAGAAAAACTTACAGAATGTAAGAACTTCTAAGGTACCCAGGTATTTGTAGGTGTACATTTAAAGCTGCTTAATGAATGTTTGCCAAGAGAGCAGTCGGATTGCCAGAGTTTCTCCAAAATGATGGTTGGGAAGCTGAGTGTTACTGAATGCCTTGTTCTGGCACCTGAAATTATCCTTTATCATCTTTCTTGAGCTCTCTGCCTGGTTGTGTCCTCTTCTCACTGCAGTTTCTCCTGGTGACTGTGTTCTCCAAACTCCCAACCTTGGGTGGAAAGTTGGTGTTCAACCTTAATGACGTGGTACCTTTCCTAGCAAGAAAACATCTCTGAGAGTATCAGAAAAAGTGATGAAAACCATGAGTTGTAGAGAGATAGAGATGCTTAATTCTTGGTTTGCTGTGTGCTTGTAACAAAGCACATCACTCTTTCTGACCTCTCTCCCACCTATTTAGGTTAGACACAAATGGAGTTACTTGGGTTTAGAAAGAATAAGTATTTTTGTTGGTGAAGCCTTGGTTGTAGGGCACAATACATCTGAAGGGCTTCTTCATAGGTAAAAATCCATCTTTAGACTCCTGCAATAGCCTTATATGGGCTTGAGGGGCAAAAATGTAAGCAAAGATTTGATATATAGAGAAAGTCATATTTGAGAGGTAAGGATATTTTGAAAAACCATTCCCTAACTTTCTTGTAGTGAAATCTGCTGGATGTTTATATTTTTATGGAGTTAAGGGGCTTTTTTGTAAATGCTGTTTTAATTAAGGTCTTGAGTAGAAAGTCAATGGTGTGTATATACATATGTGTCTGCAGTCGGTTCTAATTTACAAAGTAACGTGAAAATAGGTCAACCACAGAGAGTTACATTGGGAAATGGCTGTAGCTGAGAAGGAAGCTATTTGGAGGCTTGAAAATGGAAAATTGTGGTTTAAAGATGATTACTACAGAAGTTAAGGGTGGTAAGAGAAAGGGGAGCCATTTGCCTTCGAGTGATGATAGATACTGCTGTAGACAAGGAAGATTTGAAAAGTTTCTGGTAATTTAATTTTTGCTCTGGTTTTGTTTGGCAAAGAGCTCTTGGGTTTTCTGTCTGTTCTGGAAGACTTGATTAGCTCTTGTTAGCAAAGCTCCGAGAGAGTCAGGAGCTTAGAGGATGTACATCCCCTAGACGTGTTCCCATAATAGCAAAGTCTGACCCAATGTGCCTTTAGCCACTGTTCTGCCTTCAGGCCCCTGTTTCTTAGTTCTTGTTGTCACTTTGTTTTTATTCCCCCCCACCCCATTTTCCAAGGGGCAGTGGGATGTGAACGTAGCCTTTGAAGAGAGAAACCTAATTACAAAGTAAGGCTTAACAATATATTAATTCCTTATCAATTCCTCCAGCCATCAGACTGGGGCAGAACCAGTTCATTGTCAGTAGCCCTGTGCATGTTTTTCCCAGTTTAAGTCATATGTCTAATGACACTTGAGTACAGTAAGTAATTTCAGGCATTCTTGGTTTGAGTTAGAGCTCAAAGATGAATTCCTACAAATTATTGTGAAAACAGGTAGAAGGATGTATTCTGTATGGGAAGATTATTATGGAGAGCCTCAAAAATGAATTCCTGTATGTTATGTTAGAGAATCTACTACATAATCAAGAAGTCCTTCCTGAGTGAATTTTCTGGAGCCTGAACAGGACATGTTTATTTGTTTGGGTTTTGGTTTATTTGTTTTTAATCTCTGGCATATTTATGTACTAGTTCCAGACCAAAGCTGCATTACTGTGTAGTTCTTGGCTGTGTGCTGGTATTTCCAATTTGATTGCTATTAGAGATTTCCACTGTGCTTTCACATCTTTAACATGTCGTAAAGTTCTTAACGTTCACTAGTAGAGCAGAGTGAAGGCTGTCTAATAGACATCTTCCAAAGTGTGGTGTTCACTGGCACTCAGAAAATAGAGCAATCCTGAACTTTTGGACACTTCCTAGAGATGCTTTTCCATGGCGTGTAGGGCAGCTGCCCATACGTATCCAGTGAGGTGGATGTGTTTGTGTTTCACGTGAGGTACGTGCCATACAAGCGGCTTTGAGAAGGGAAAGATGCCAACTGTCGCTGCAGACTATTAATGGTACCTGGTGTCTCTGCGATACAATATGCAGGGTTCTGTGCTTTGCTTTCTTGAATTTCGTCACCTGGATACAAATTCATTTCTCTAAATTACAGAGATGTTGTTGAATTGTAATCCTCCTCTTTGATAAACACATCACTGAAGTTGAGATTTATCACATTTATTGTTTTCCTTTATTCAGTAGACAAGTTACCTGTCAAAGAAGGAAATTAGACTGGTTTGATATTATTCATATTAAGGCTCAGTTGATTGTTTCTTGTCCCTAATTCTTCTCTAGCTGCTTGCAATTTGATTGTTAATGTTTTCTTCGAGTATTTTATGAGATACCAAAATGTTGAAGTAATTTATAATTGCCAGAGTCTGTATCTCCTTATCTATCCATCTTTTAAAAGGTTGTATCTGTTCCTCTATCCTGTTTTTAGAACTTTTCCTGCCATTTGTGAATTCCTCAAAGATAGTTGCTCACGGAGCAGAGATTACCTCTAATTTTTCAAGTATCTTAAGGATATATCTTGTCAATAGGTCATGATATATTGATATATTTTATATACTTAGATATATCCTGATATATCTAATAAATTTAAGTAATCTTTCGCTTATTTCTGACCATATTTTGGCTTATGTTGCCCACCTCATATTGCTTATTTTACTAATGTTAAACATCTGGTCAAGCGCCAGTTACCATCTCCCTCTTCCTGTGTATATTTGTATAGCTTAAAGCAGGAAAGCCTAGACCTCTGTTACACAGTCATCTTTCTTTTTTATTTGTGTTTTTACGAGCAATAGTTAGCTAAATTATACCTGATTGCAAATAGCATCTGTTTGATGTTGAAGCTCTATATTCTTTCTTCAGTCTCAAAATTTTCTCTTATTACAAGTAATTTGTAGCTAGGAGTCTGGAGAGGAAGAAGAGGGGGAAATCTTGCCACTGATTTTCTATAATGAAGCAGTCTATTAACATTCTCCAAAAATTATCATTAATTAAACAAAAAGCTCATCTAACGCTAGGAACAGGAATATTTCTGTACCATCAAAAAAGCACCAAGTGGGAAATATTATTATGATTCCACTTTACAAAGTCTGTCTCTTCTGCCAGACTCCAACCCATGCAGAAGTGAGAGAGCAAGTGAGCTGTGCATTTGGGTTGTGGATTAATAGTTGAAGTTCACTGGTGTGGAAATAAAGCAGATTTTACTGTGACTAGAATCTGTCATTAAAAAGTGATTATCAGACCCGACCGGCACAATTCCTGCTCTTTCATTGCTAATGACAAAACAATCTGTTCCTTAAAAAACAACAACCCTGTATTTTCTTTCAGAGAATGGTGCAGGAGACTTACCAGAACAGAAGCCGGGTGAAGAGAGGCAGTTGAAAGATTTATTGATCAATAAACCAGACAATTACAGCTTGTTTATAAAAGGGAAAAAAAAACCCAACCAACCCACAACTCCAAACCTGGGGCCTGCAAGCAACACTGAGACTCTAATAATGATAACTCTGGCATCCAGCTTGAAACGATAAAAGTCAATAGGAAGATATAGGATTTCAATAAAATTATGACACTAGATAAACTTTACCCCAGGAACAAATTTTCCCTGGGTGTGTGACTGACTTCAGTTAGATTTGTAACTTTAATTTCTTTCTTATTGATTTTTCTTCTCTTCAACTAATTAGGAAGTTTGTGGTGAATTGTGTGTATGTATGTTTGAGGAGGGACTAACGAGCATCAACAGGAATAGGGCCTGAGTTTATATGTACATATATAAGGTCAGATGGCTTTTTAAATTTTTTTGCTATATTTATTTGCTGCTCATTTGCTTCCAATACACAGCTGGGAGTCACTCTCATACTCCTCAGCATATATTTGAAGCCACAGGCTGCCCTTGGAGTCATGCAGTAGCACTGCTTCGGTGATGTGGGAGTTGTTGGTAGGGATGATGATGATGGTGCTTATGTGAACAGTTCTCAGGTCTTTTTGTCTTCCCCTAAAATTAACCCAGAAGTCCTGGAGGAGCCGGCTTACATTGCTGCTGTTTCTAAACCACTCTGTTAGCCTTTTGGTGTGTGAATGCCAGGGTATAAAAGATCTTTCCCTTGGCTTTGAGCTACTCACCAGCCAGGTCGAATTTTGGCTTTACACAGAAGCAACAGAGGAGCTGGTGGGAGGACTGGAGAGAAGCTTTATCTTAGGGCTGGCATTTTGCAGAGGTGCCATCCTGTACTTTCCCATTACAGATTTTAATGGGATTAGCTCTAGTTGTGGTTAAGATTATAAAACATGTTTTCTTTTCAGTTGCTTATGCAACAGTAGGAGGCATATTTGCTTGGTGAATTGGCTGTTGCTAGCAGAAGATAGGGAAACTGTTCAACCTTTGAAAAAAATCACTATCCTTCCTCTTTTTGAAACTTTTACATCTCCTCAGACACAGCTGCAAGCTGCAGCACCAGAGTTTGCTGTGGGTTGTTAACTTCCTAGGTTTATAATAAACATCTAAACCAATTCTTCTTCTTTTAAGGCATATTTAGAGTAAGCTCATTCCTGTTCTGGTGTTAATTTGAAGTTGGTCAAGGTGAAGAGCACATGGAGGTGTGCCAGTGTAAGGTCCATGGTGAGTCACCAGAGATGCTTTGTGCTGGGTAAATTTTGGAAATTCCCAGAGGAACTGCTTTTTAGTTATTCTGATGAATGCTCCTGATAGAAATCAGGAAAACGGAGATGTTGGAAGAAGGTTAGAGAGGGCAACTGAAAGACCCTGAGGAGGCTTTTAATGGGACTTGGGGAATATTCTGTCATGTGGGATGCGGAGATATTGCAGCAATTACTAAATTAGGCTTACATTTTAGAGAATCTTTTTAGACAGAGGACTTCTCAACAAGAACTTCTGTTTCCTGCCAAACTAACAAGATCTTTAGGAGGGAGGGAAAAGCTGTCAGTAAGTGCTCTTGATGGGGAGAAATTTGAAAAATGGAGCTGGGGACCACTTGTTGGAAGCTGAGAATTAATTTCATTACAGTGTTAATATTTAGAAATAATTAAAGAGGAGAACTAAGCTCCAGGATCAAGTGTTTAATTGTACCGCCCTGTATTTCAGCTTTTCATCACTGTTTTTTTCCCCATTACAGCTTGTGCTGTGTTTACTGCATGGGTTGGTTTTTTTCTTGAGAAAGTTACTCTTCTTTTAAGAGAAAGGCTTTGAAGGGCAAGGTCTGTAGTTGATTTTAGAGGAAAGATAGCCTATAAGGATGTCCAGCTCCCATGCAGTTTTCCCATCCTAACATGAAAGCAGAAGTTTGTCCTCCTTGCAGCTGAACAGCTTGAGGAACTCTAGGATCTTGCTGGGGGTGACTCAAATGACCTAATATTCAGCAGTTAATTGGAAGCCAAGTGTGATGAAAATTGCCAGGGGTCCTGTTTGCTGTTGAAAAAATGCTAAGGATTTTGGGAGAGAACATTGCAGTGTTAAATTATCACACTGATGAAAGATGCTTAGCAGAAAATTAGGATAGCAGAGCAGCTAGGAGTACAGAGAAAGAGCGAGGATGCTGTAATTGCAGATCTAATTGCAACAACATGCAAAGATCAAACCAATATCTTTGCTAAACGCCATCATTACATCCTCTTTGTGTTTTAGACAATGATTCTGCAATAAATGGGGGACAGAAATCGTCTCCTGAGCAAACACAGTTTGCCTTATGGAGCATGCACTGGGCAGACTGGGTGATGTGTGTGTACGTTGGAGGGGGGAGGAGGAGGATGGAGTGAACCTTTCTGCTAAATAAGATCATTATGTAGCAGGAGTGGCATGGCTGGGTTTGGGTTTTCTTGTTCTACAATCACATGGGAAGTATTTCATAAGTCTGTCAGACGAATAATTCTTGCAAAACTGTTCTTTCCTTGGAAAAATACTTCTCTTCATTGAGGCCTGAGCAAGGAGTTAGTGATAATTTCCAATGCTATATATGCTAACAACTGTTTTTCTTTATTATTTTATTAACTCAGTTCCTTCAGCCTCAGGCTATCCTTTGGTCTTGAGGTCCTACCTGCTGACCAACCCAACCATTTTGGTTGACCTTTCAATCTGTGACATGCTCTGAACACACCCTATACCTCTGACAGTGCCCCTCGTCTGATTTTGACACTTTGAACTGGAATCCCCCTTCTCTTCCCCATGCATACATTTACTATCCACATTCAGGATTTGACCTTTAGATTCTGAAGGAGGAGATAACCATTGTATACAGGCTCGCTCGGCTGAGTGGTTAGCATCACCTTTACTATCTGAAACACAGCCTTTTTCATTTGGAGGTGAGGGGAAAAGGACTTTTTTTCTACCCTGGCAATTCCTGATTTCCCCAGGAGAGCAGAATCCCACTGAAGTATTCCAGCATGGCCAAGCTGGGTTTGTGAAGTGCTCCAGGTTCAGTGTGGTGGCAGTGGCTTGGTCTGGACATGAACTGCACAGCTATAAAGTTGAGTGATCTAATAATACTTTGGATGTTTGTGAGGGCAGAATTTGCACGAGAGAGCTGGTTTGTGCAGAGTGCTTGAGCATTTCTGTAACGGGCTGAGGTAAGAACTTCAGCAGTGAGAGGGAGGCAGCGCGGTCAGATTGCCACGGGGACTAGAGTGCACTGTCAGCAAGTTTGCGGTCAGATTGCCCCAGAGTTTTTGCTCTTGGGGTTTAGGCCAGGGGCCTGTGCTTCTTTGACCCTGTTCTGTAGCCTTGCAAACATCAAGGTTCTTCTAGGCAGTCAAAAGGTAAAACACTTCATCAGCTGACTGATCTCCATGCATATTGCATTGTAAACAGTAATCTCTGTAAAACACTCCTGACTTTTTGAAAAGCTTCAGCCGTTTGTCCCCATTCTTCTCTTCCATCAGTGCCTTGGAGGTGGGCGTTAGGTGCTGTCTGAAGTTGGGAATGCGTTAGGAAATACTTCAACCAGGGGCCCACACAAAAAGTTTCACCTTTAGCTTTCAGCCCAAGCTTTATACTTTGAGAGTGTGAATTCTCTCAGGGAGGAGAGAGGGATCCTTCTTTTTGTCTTTCTCTGCAAATGCTTGGTTACGATTGCCAGCAAAGAGTGAAGTGAGCCAAACGCATTGTCTGTGAGATACTAACCTCTGAAGAAATATTTATTATAAACACTGAGTGTTGCAGTGTTTAACGAGTGATAAGTCACATACCATTTAGAGGATATTTGCTCTCAGCCACTTTGTTCGTTGTCAAATCTGTTTCATTTCTGTTGTGACAATTCTTTTCGTTCATTGCTGGAACTCTTTGGCAGGAAAAATGTCAAGTACTACGCTAAATATTTTTGTGGAAGAAACCCATTCAGCCATGTTGAATGAGAATAGTGTCTCCAAAAAGAAAGCAGGCTCTGTTTTCAGTTGCCATCTGCTTGTTAGAGTGTCTGCATGTTGCTTTCCTGCAAGGGCTATGTGGTTTTATATACACTAGACAGTCTAATTTTTCAGTTTTCAGTGTTATTTTATTAGGACTGTGTGTTCGTGTCTGTGGCTTAATGCCAATAGGAAGATGATGAGTATATATCCATCAGGGTTTCTTTGTTGTGTAAAAGAACAATGGGCAAAAATGTAGAATATTGTTCTGGCAGCCCTGTCCTCAGAGTGCAGTCAGGGGCTTTATCCCTAAAGGTGGTTTTTGCTCTTCCTACAGGAGCGTGATGGGATGCGAGCAATTCTGGAGTCGTACGACAGCGAGCTGACCCCTTCGGAGCACTCGCCCCAGCTGAACCGGCGTATGCGCGAGGCCGAGGAGATGGTGCAGAAGCTGCACGCTCATAACACTGAGCTGGAGGTAATAAAGAAGCATCGTGCTTAACCACAGGGGTGAATTAGTTGACACCTTTAAGATTGAATTGCCTAGTGATGTGATCAGCTCTCACAGAACACAGGTTTGCAAAATTCAGACTTCAGAATTCCAGGATCAACAAGACCCACAAGTTATTCTGCACCTGAAGCTGGCAGAAGCCAAGAATAATCAGCTTTGGGTGTGATGAGTGTGCTTTGTGTTAGGCATAGCTGTACTGCATGGTTGGAGTGACAACTAGTCCCTGCAGGTTAAAGGGTTGTATAAAGGGGAAGCAAAGGGATAATGAAACATAGCAGGTGTGGTGTCTTCTCTGTGGTCTAGTCTGTGATCCACTGTCTTGCATGTGTAACAAGGCTCTTCTGTACACAGTGTGAGTTGAGTGTGTGTTTATAAGAGCTTTACTTCAAGGGTTGAAGAAGTAAAGTATGTCTCTGCTGTTAATTCTTCAGTTCTTGGCATTGGACCTGAAAACCCCAGAATACCAGTAACTCTATTAAATGCTTTTTACTAGGTTTTTTCTAATAAAAAATATTCTTTCCAAAGGTAGAAGTTTCTTGAAGAAATTTTTGTATTATTTTTAGTTCTCTTTTTGAAAATTTGTAATCTGAAACATGACTATAATGAGGTAAATGTTGACATGCATTTGCCAGGTACTTCCCCTCTTCTCTGTTGTACTTTGTCATCGTGGAATGGGCTTTATGGTCATGACTTGAAATATCTGGAATACGTCTGTGATCTTAAAGCTTGGCAGTTTTATTACATAGGCTTTACAATAATCATGAGTATGTGAGTTTTCCTCTCTTCACACCTAGTTCCACCACCATATAGATTTATAGATACCATAATTCAAATGGAGTAAGGCTTGTAGAAATTGATGCGCCTCAGGTTCATATTCAAGCCATAGAGTGGATTGTTCCCACTGTGCACAAACCTCTTTGTTGCTTATGGCATTCTTAAAAAATGCTCTTTTCTTGTGTTGGTAGTGGGGGGACTTAAGTGAGGCAACACTGGCTCCAATGGCCTTTAAAGCCTTAGCAAGCAGGGCAGCATAGTGTGGTGTAGATCAGTATCATGGTTATAGAACCACTTCATCCCTGTTTCTCAGAAAAGGAATTCTGTGAGGTTTTGGACAAGGTAGTGGAGAAGTTAGCTGATGACATCAGATGAAATGGAAATTTGCCTGAATTTGTCTGTGTCAGAATGTTTCTCTGTGTTGTCTTTTGATCATCATATTGCCCATCGCCAGACAGAGCAGGATTAGATGACACTGACATAAAGTGATAGGTGGCTATTTTATCCTCTTCTCTTAGTTGTTTCCAACAGTGGCTCTAGGTTGTTGAAGGGAGATTTCCTGAATTGTTTCCCTGAATAGGTCAGATGTGCATGGTGTCTTTGGGCAGTAGTGAATTAGCTTTTCTTCCTCAGGTGAAAGCATGGAAGTGTGTGGGGACCAGTTGCTACAGCCCTTTAATTATTTATAGGGAATGTGGTGGTTTGGGTGGATTCCAAGATTTTTTTAATGGATATGGGTTAAGGTCTACATGGAAAATTTTGGAAAGGACCTGTGTTCTCTGGAGGTTTGTTGTCTGTGATGTGAACCTTTAAGACTTTCAAAGATTTTGCTAGAAGCAGGATTCACAAGACTTGATATTCCCCTTGTAAAATAAAATTTTGGGTTTCACTTGATTGTGTTCACCTTTCCAACTGCAGTGTTGGCTGCTGTATCCCACCTATTTTGAAATTTTGCAGGAAAATTTTTTGTTCTAGTAAAAATCTGAAAACTGGAAAGGGAAATTGAGGTACAGGCAGGACTCCTGGTGCCTCATCATCAGGAGCAGCAGCTGTAATCAACCGCCTGTAGATCAAAGAACTGGTGGATAGCAGCTTTTAATAACTTCTAACATAATGCTTTGTACACTCCCAGCTCTGCTGAGCCTCCATACAAATTTTTGAAATGTTGACATCTGCATGACTCATCTCACAAACAGAGGAGACAGCAG
>NW_010340759.1:198645-219375 GCF_000700745.2 Antrostomus carolinensis | reverse complement strand
AAACCCCCTCCAGGGATGGTGCCCCCCCCCCCCCCCTGGCCAGCCTGTTCCAGTGCCTCATAGCCCTTTCAGTGAAGAAGTATTTCCTGACATCCCATCTGTACCTCCCCTGGTGTAACTTAAGGCCATTGCCTCTTGTTCTATCACCAGTTACCTGGGAGAAAAGACACACACCTGCCTCCCTACACCCTCCTGTCAGGTAGTTGTAGACAGCAATTAGGTCTCCCCTCAGCCTTCTCATCTCTAGACTGAACAACCCCAGTTCCCTCAGCTGCTCCTCATCAGACTTGTTCTCCAGCCCCTTCACCAGCTCCATTGCCCTTCTCTGGACATGCTCCAGAGCATGGTGGGGTGAGGAGGGAAGGAAAAAGGGAACTTCAAGATGTTTAAGTCAGTATGGCAGAAGGGTCGGGGCATCCTGGGAGCCCCTGGTGTGGATGGATTTGGGAGGGCAGCGCGCAGTCAGCCTGTAGAGTAGCACAGAAGAATGAGAAGAGCATGTCTGTGAGCACCATGCACGTGGCAGCAAAGTGACAACATGCACAGCTGTTCTGGTGAGATCCAGGTGAGGTCTGGGGGGGGCTGTAAAGAGAGAGAGTGATGGATCTGACTGAAAAGGCCTGGCTGCCACTATTACTTTTTGCTGGGCTAAGTTGGTTAGAGTGTGGAAAACAATTAAAATCAGTAGTTAACAGCGGGATAACCACTGTGGTTAACCATGGTTGTGCCCACAGAGGAGTGCTTCTGGGAACACTGTGGACAGGAGCAGCCCCTGCACAATCCCTGTGTGCTGCGTCTCTGCAGGGGAGGCTGCAGGTATCGCTGTGGTCCAGGAGCATCTCGAGTTTAAAAAAGCCCCTGAAGCCTCTAAGGCAAATACATCCTCTTGCATTACATTTTGTAGCTTCTACCTTTCAGCTTTGTTCATAAACCTTAAGATTCACACCATGAACCACGTCTCTTCTCCCTGACTTCTTTTATCAGAGTTTTTTTCTTTTGTTTTTTTCTCTTTTTTTCTTTTTGCTACAGAGTACTTAATTTACCAAAATCTCTTTCTGTGCTCCCTTGCAGAGAGCCCTTTGATACATTTTTTTTTTTTTCCTTGTTTCTTCTGGTTGCCCTAATCTGTTAGCATCAGCCTCTGAATATACTATAGAGGGGAAAAAGTGATTGTTTTAACAGGATTTTTCCTCACTCTGAAGATGGAGATTTTCCCATCCATTCCAGCAGCAGCGCTGTGCGAGGCAGGAAGCTCTGTGGTGAAGACAAAGTGATACTGATAACACAGTAGGAGAGAGGAGGAAACCGTGTGGGACTAGGAAGATTTTGGGCTGAGGCAACAGTTTTTAACTCATTAGGGAGATGAGTTCTCTGATAAATCCTTTGCTTGATGTATAAATGGAGGTGGGAAGTCATTTAAAAGAACACAGGGAATGAGAGAGGAGTGTGTAAGCCCTGAAGGGTTGCGTGTGAGTAGTTTATTAATGTGTGCTGGGAGGATGGAGTTAGGTGAGTTCAGCCTTACTCCCTCCTTCCCCAGCCCTTGCTGGGCAGGACAGCTGCAGGGAGCGCTGCTGCATCACAGACATCCCCTGGATTGCAGGCACCTTTCCAGAAACTGAAATACAGGAGGATGCTTTCATCCCAGAACGCTTCAGAGATGCAGTGATGCAGCGTAAGAACTAGTCCTGTCAGAGCCTGGTGGGGCAGAGGACTGGAAGGCAAAGAAAGGCTGGTGAGGGACTTTTAAAATCCTCTTTATTGATGACCCATGAGAAAAGCTGGATCTCCAGTGCATAGACATACAGACATTCAGTGTGTTCTGGGACTGAAAATGATTACCTCATCCTCCCCAGAACTGCCTGCCCCCAGCCTGATGCCCTACTCCACAACACCAACCTGGAGAGCTTCAAGAAATCATTTTATGGAGTGTTGAGTGTAAAGCAGGGGGGAGATGCAAAGAAAACTGCCATCTGAAATGGTGGCTGGAAAATCAAGCACGCTGTGTCAGCCTATTTCACGTGGTTAATGAAGTGTCACTCACCATCTTTTAAAAATGTGTTTTGGACCTGAAGAGGCAATGACTTTGTCCCTGGCCAGCCTGCTATAAATACTGAAAATAAACAGAATTGTAGCTGTATTTATATCATGGCATGAATTTTTGTTTTGATACTCATAATATTAACAGGTTTCTTGCCAATCTTCATTAACTTTTAATACCTTAGCTCCCATTGCTTCTAATTTCAAGGTAAATATGACAAAACAAGAAGCTTCTGTGCATGTAGCAGCAACTGTGAAAAAGCTCTGTTGTGGAGTTTAGTGTTTGAAAAGTTAAATCCAGCTGCACAAAAGAGAAATCATCATAAATATAGCTTCATTAATAGTGATTTTATTACAACCCACTTGGCTCCATATGAAACTTTAATGAAGAGAGATTTGCAAGGGAGACTCATGCTGACACCTTCAATGGTCTCGAGCATTTTTTACATTGAGAGATTTACACTGTGAGCACCATATGTACTCTAATCAGTTAATTATGAGTCTGACAGTTTCAGCACATGAAATGCCATATGTTCTGTGGGTTTTGTTCTACCACAGGCATTACTGGTGACCTCAAAACTCATTGACCAAATACTCTCACCTTATCTGCACCCGGTAACTGCAGCACATCTGCTGGTGGTGGAAATTGGGCATTGCTGATTCTAGTGATGTTAGTCACAAATCTGCTCCTTGCAAAGGGAATTACTTAGCAGTCACCCCAGTGTTTAAAGCGCTTAAAATTTACGTGTGGATGTAATAAAATGTTTATTTGAGCAGTTAACAGTTCCTCCTTGTCTGTCACTCAGCTTCCCCCATCAGTGCTTTTCTACTTTTTTACCTTCTGGTTTTTTTCTCTCTTTGATCCACACTTTTTATCTGGCTTTATCCCTCCTCTGCCAAATTCCCTCTCCCCCTCAAAGGTAAATTATTTCTTTACATAGCAGAAGGGGTTTCTGTGATGATGGGAACTTCACAGAAATTTTCTCCCATCTGTGCCAGGTACAGAAGAGTTTGGTTTAGTTTTCAGGTTTTTTCCTGCTTTCACTACCTCTCTGCTACCATCCAACCTTTGTGCACTGTTTTTTTTCTCAGTGACAACTGTAAGAAGCAGTGAGAAGATTACTCTGCTCGCTTCAGATGTCCATAAGGAGCATATCCGAGTCACTAGAGCTTTCCTGCCACTCCAGAATGGCATATGTTTCACTTGCTCAGACTTCTGCTGTCATTGTAGCATCTTATCTGTGACTCATGTGGGAGAAAACAGGCACTCTCTGGAGATGATGCTAATGTGCTCCATGCATCAGCTACCACTGATTGCTGAAGCAGTCACAAGGCTGGACATCATCTTCTGACAAAGCAAACACCTTGTCGAAATAGCATTTTGAACCTGACCGTTTTGGTGTCTCTTGGCAGACTCGAGCCTTCCTGAGAACCACTGCGGTTCTTTCTGTTTCTTTTCTTTTCTAAAGGACAATAGGTCAGGCTCCATGTCCTCCGGCAGTCCTGCAAAATAGATTATCTTGGGTTCTGTCTTCTTTCACATGTTTCATCTTCCTTCAGACCTGAGTGACCTTGTCAAGTCAGGGAGTCATTAGTTTCCTCCCCTCCCTTTTATACCTGCCACTGGCTGTGTTTTGGGAGAGCACCTTGCAAATAACCATCATATAAATGAGGAAGTCAAGTCACGGAGGAGCTTAATGGTTTGTTAAAGGTGACAGTCCCTGCTCTCTGGAAGAAGAATGCCTCTTAAAACTGGTTGATGCTACAGCAGAGCCTGTCTCTGCATATCTGACACTTGTTGTTTGGTTGAACTACATTTAAAAACTCAATTACTATTAATTTTTTTGAGAATATTCCCCATTTTGCATCTGTCCTGAAAGTTAGTAATTGATCAAGAGAAGTAGTTCATGCCACTGCCTTATACTGGAGATATTCTGCACAAACCAGCATTGTTTTCACTACAGGTAGATTTTACAGCTATTTTTAGTGTGTGGATGCTCTGGCAGTTTAAGGATGGCTTTAACGCAGCAGTTCCTAGGAACCATGATCCTCCATCATTCTTAAGAAGTGAGAATGTCTGGGCACCAACTTGCATAGAGTAAATTAAATCATTAACTAAGACAATATCTGTACCTTTAGCCTATGGTAGCTGCTTTATAGGCAAGCTCCCAGAAAAATAACCAGTTGCAGAATAATGAGCCGGTGTTACGGACCATTTTGTTGCTCTTGGCTTCATATTGAAGTAGCTATTCAAGTGTATGGGACACAAAAGCATTTTCCAGCTCTGCTGCCTTCTTGTGCTTGTAGTGCAGTAAGAACAAGGGGAGGCATTGTAATTTCTGTCACCTCTTGCTGAAAGTCAACTCCTGATGTAGATGTGACACTCTGCCCCCAGTTCTCTTACTGACTAGATCATGTCTTGACTCTCTCTACACTTAAAAATTTCTAGTATTGATAAATATAAGTTATCACCTGTGTTAGCGATACAGGGAGTTTAGGATGCACTCTGTAACCTCCGCTCTCTGAAGTGTTTCAGTCTGCAGGAAGCATTCCTAGCCTAGGTGACACCATGCTCATATCATCAACCTGCTGTCTAGGTGTGATGTGCAGAGGATGTGGGAATGCTCCCGTTCTTGACCTCTAAAGGCTCTCACTTTCAGCCCCAAGAACCTTGATAGATGCTGGCAACAAAAAGATTGCTCCCTCCCCTGCAACCTGTGCTCCCCTAAAAATGCTATTGGTATGAACAAATCCTCCTGAAGCCCCTTCTGGTGATGTTATGAATCACCAAGCACAAACGAGGCTTGACCTAGGGAATTTGGATTAACTTCAAATGTACCTGGTTGTAGGAGACAAGAGAAACAGATGAACTGGGTTTAAATTCCTACGGAAGATTTAAAATTGGGTTCTTTCTTAGTGATGTTTTGGAAAGAGACGATAACTGATGTGCAGTTATGAGTCATATTTACCACAATAGAACAGAGGAGAGCATTTCATACAGCGTTGAGAGCTTTAAAATGCTTTACACTGGAGAGCTTGCCTGCCTGTGCCTAGAGATACAGGCTTTGCAATTAGATGGCTTTAGGTGGAGGAGGAAGCAAGAATACATTTGGAGTGGGAGCAGTGGCCCTGTCCCTGGCAAATGGCAGCAGACAAAGACATCACATAAAAGAGCTGCTTTTGAGCAATATGGTGCATATC
The DNA here is from genome assembly GCF_000700745.2 of Antrostomus carolinensis. Taxonomy (NCBI): domain Eukaryota; kingdom Metazoa; phylum Chordata; class Aves; order Caprimulgiformes; family Caprimulgidae; genus Antrostomus; species Antrostomus carolinensis. The sequence continues at coordinate 214,134 of NW_010340759.1, read as the reverse complement.
ACCTCCTGCTACGAGCGCGCCGCTGCGGGAGCAGGGCGCTGGAACCGGGGTGCAGGTAGCGCAGTGATAACGTGTCGCTTCCCTCACAGGCGGAAGACAGAAGGAAAAAGGCAAATTAAGCATCTTTGCAGAACGTTAGGAACAGGTAGCTGTTAGCTTTTCAAAGGGGAAGCCTTTGAAAATGTAGAAATGTGTTGTTACGTCTTATGTTGGTCTCCATCACTTGCTGATCCAGCCAGGCAGTGGAGGGAAGGGCTGGGAGGCTGCTGGGCAGGTTCCTCCAGTGCGTCCAGCACTTTCCACAATTACAGAATTGCCTTTTTTTTGTTGTTTTTTTCTGTTTTTTTTTCCCAATGTTAGAGACAAATAAGACAAACTGTGTTCTGCATTTAATGCAGACATTTAACCTCTTGATTTGAATCTTTTTCCAGGCTGGAAAGCATGGTGAATTTATGTACTGCTGTTCTCATCCATGTGGGCCGTTCAGTTACAGCCCATGTCACTGCTGTGCCACATGTCTGGTGGCAGGGTTTGTCTTCAGGGGTATGGTCAAAGCTTTCCAACAGCTTCAGGGTATATGGTCTCTGTCTGGAGCAGGGTGATGTTGTTGGAGGCAATGCCACATCCTCCAGAGCACTTCCAGCCCAAACTTGCCTGAAGTATGCGGTACGTGTTCACATGGCTCACTGCCCCAAAAATACTTTGATGCCTGGCTCATAAGGGACGGAAAAACTGGGCAGTCCTGGCCAGTTTGTCTCCAAACTAAACTGGGTTAATTTCTGTTGGATTTCCCAGAGGTGCTCTCTGGCCAGTGCATCTCCTCTTTTTTGAACTGTATTGGTGATTCAGGGTTCAGTGCTGGCATAGACATAAGGTTGATGTTAAATGTCTCCTACTTATTAGAACTACTACTTAGGAACATCCTCACACTGATGAAAGCTTTAACAGCTTGTGGAAAGCAAGAAATTCTGGGTGAGAAAGTAGGTAAATATCTTGTGAAAAAAGTAAAAGCTAAGATTGCACATTGGGATAATGTTTTATATGGAAAATGCCACAGAAATTTTAGCTATTCCCTAGCTCTGCCTTGTATTAATGATATTAAATGGTGCTTCTCTGGGTGTCTTAAGAGATGTTCTGAACTTGCTGAGATTTGTTGATTTTTATAATGATTGGATTTGAATTTTGTGATTTGTAGTGCTTCATTTCAGAATAATTACATAATCTCTGCATAATTTAAGATTTAAAGTATGTATTTGTGTGTTCGTCTCAGCTTTTAATTCGTAATGATGGTCTCCTGTAAGAAACAAGGATTAATGTTTTTAATTATTATTTTCTATTATTTTCTATTTTTTTCTATTATTTTTCTAATATGCTACAAACTTTTTTCTATAGCTGGGCTTTTACAAAGATTTCCTGCAGGGCATCCACGCAGGCTTGTTACATGGCTCAACACATTTCTGCCCGCTGTATTTCTATGGGCTCCAGCTACACAGTTTGGTTGAAATTCAGTTACCAAATAGTTATAATATTTATAACATTTATTTATAATATATAAACAGAAAAAGTGCTTTTAGAAAACAACATCAACACAAACTTGTTTCCATGCGTTTGTAGATCCCAATGCTCTTGCTCTTGGCAGTTTGCAAGAATTCTAAGATTCGTTTTAATAGGCTTAATAGTTTGGTTGTTGTGGCAATTAGAACAACAATAGTTGCTGTCTTGGTTTTCTTTTTGAAGCCCGTTGATTCTTTCTTATTGTGGCCTTAATTACCAGTAGCAGAAGGGGTGTTTCTTCAGGAAACTAATTAGTCTGCAGAGCCTGGTTCAGCATTGCGCTTGAGCACAGTTGGTTGGATGGTGCCTAAGTGGCAAGAGCCGATTGCAATTGTTTTATTTCAGAACATACATAATTATTCACCCTTAATGCTTCTCCATAGTTGTGTGTTGCATTTGCTCCCATACATTCACCATCTTCCCCTATGGATTGGTTTCTCTATAGACCGCAGCATCTCCATTTCCCCAGTTTGGTTTCATATTAAGGTCATGAATTAGAGGACGGTACCATTGCAGGTCATAACTTGAACAGAATTTAAAGGCAGGTGTCTGGAGTTCTCTCTTTGTTTTTCTCTTTTTCTTTTTCATTTAAATGTGACTAGCCTACTAGTATGTGGAAAAGGCTGGGAACAGAAGAAGTGAGAAAGCCAACTGATAGTGGTTTTCACCAAGCTGTGAATAAAACCAAAGCTGGTGCTATAATCTCCTATGTTCAGGGGTGGTCCAAGGAAATTGTAAGGAACAATCGTGTTTTCTCAGAGGCTTTGCAATTTATCTAGTTGCTTTAATCAGTGTTAATGTTAAATGCGCTTTGATTGTGCTAAAAGCTTTTCAGCAAAACAAACTAGAAGTCCCAAGTTTTGGAAAAAGCCACAGTCTTCCTGTAATGCAAGTTGTAACATTTTTCTTTTGAATTTTATTTAAGGGCTTTAATAAAACAGGCAGTACTACTGTACAATCCACGTGCCATGAATCCAACTGTGCTGACAGTAACATAGATATGAAATGCATGGCACATTGATTTGATGTATTGAATTTATTTATGTTTTCAGTTTGTTTAAATAGCTATAGCAAGCTTAGCTTTGACAGATGTAAACTCAAATTTCAGTTCTATTCAACACATGCTTAAAAACAGGACTGATTTTTGGTTTAAAGCATTGATTTGTATCTATTCTGTGTTCTGTTGCCTTCGTTCCACATGTCAGACCTGCAAACATGAGTTCTTGTAACATCAACTTTACTTCCTTTTAGAAAATTGTAAAAACAGCTCATTTTTCTTTGGAAACCTGACTTTCTTGGAAGAGTTGCTAAACCTAAGTATTTTTAATTTTAAAGGAAGTCAAGAAGAAGCTTGAAAGATGGTATGTTACAGTGTATTATTGATATAAAAAACCCCAATGGTATGTCCAGTAGCTGTGAACGTGAACAGAGTAATTAGTTTGTAGAGATTATTTTAAGTAGAATATCTTGTATAACGGGAGAGATTTTTGAGGCTTCTTTGTGGGAAGACTGCCACTGTATATTATTTATGTGCACAAAGAAATCATGCATGTCTGTATCAGTGTTAATTCATGGGAGTGTCTCTTGAGAGCCCACAAACTCTGATTTTCTTCCTAGATTCAAGGCTGTGCATTAGGAACTGGCCTAATGGTGAAGACACCATAAATCAGTGATCTTTACTGTATGTGCCAAGTATTATTGCTAAGCTGGTTGTTACTACCCCTACTATTGGCAATTATATTCTGACTACTCTAATCTTATTGAGAGTTCATATAGATGCAGTGTTCTTCACTTTCTAATTATCTGGTTTATTCCCTTTTATTAGAGGTCATTTCATTAGTGGAAAATGCAGCTTTAGGATATATGGCTCCCTGACCTGATTTCTCAAATGTTTCAATAAAATGTGTACTCCTTTGACTTCTGTGGATCTAGTTAAACCTAGCAGAATAAGGTTGCTGGTTTCTGAAGCATTCTGTGACCTTTTGTATGAAGAAAGTTGTTAAGAGATGGTTCAGAGTGACATCTGCACAACTGTGGTGACAAACCTGTATTTCTCTCTCTAGGTGGGAACACTGAAGTGGTGGTTAAACCATGTTCACTCGTTATTTCTCTGTTGTGTGTGCAGGTATGAGAGGGCAAGAGTGCCTGCCTGCAGAATGCTGCACCGAGACCCCCACCTTGTTCAAAGAGCCTTGGCTGGAGGTTCCTGGGGCTCTGACGCTGCCCTTCGTGCGAGGTGGTGATTGCTCCGTGCTGTTTACTCAAAGATCATTTGAGTGTACTTCATTGAGATCTCAACTGCAACATGGCAGCACGCAGAGCTGTTGAAAAGAGGGAAGCTGTTAGCGTTCTGTATGGTATATAGTTAAAGTGGAGTTGCTCGTTGTGCTTGGCAGAGGCTGCCTGAGGGCCTGTGATGAGTGCAGAGCTACCTATGCAGATGTATGTCATTCCTGTGGATGTTTATAGCAACATAAAAAACATGATTAGTCTGAAATTCTTTCAACATACATAACATCAAACATACCCAAGCTTGTTTTATAGTGTCAGTTAATTTTTGTTATTTATTATTAGTACCCAAAAGCACAGTGTATATACATTTGCATATGTACATACATGTTCCTAGTGCATGTTCAGGAAAGCATATCTATAGAACTCTAGCTGACTGACTTTATGATCTTAAAATAACATAGTATTCCAGGCTAATTCTATAGGATTTTTTTGCTTTGCTGTTTACATGCATTTAGGAAGACAGTAGGGGAGACTGTCACAGCTATATAGCGAAATGACATTTATCTTCACAGTGCAGCATGACCTTATTGTTCATAAGTGGTATTTCCTCTCAAGATATTGAGCACCTCTTTATTTAGGCAAGGCAAGACCCAAATTAATTGCATCTGATTTCTACAGCCCATCTACACTTTACACATTACTGTGATTGCTGTGGTTATTAGTTTCTGTTGTATTCTATCCTGTTGTATTGCATAAAGCTCTTGTTTCTGAGCAGCAAAGGGGATTGAGAGAGGGGAAAAGGTCATGCTCGAGTCTTCATGAACACCTGGGAGCTGCTACATGGCACAAATATGGCCACTCCTACAACAAATATACATTTTATATACCTTTCCTATATGGCCTTTTCTACAAAGAGTGAGTTACGAGACATCTTGGCATGTACCAGCCTAGGATGGACAAGCAAGTTGGTGTTACCCTGAGGTCAGCCACATTTAGGTGAAGGTGAATCTTTGTAGCTGTTTATGTCCTTGGCTAAGAAAAAAGAAAATTTAAGCATGAACAGAAGGTTAAAAAATAAATAATGTTCACAATTGTTACGTGGAAATATTTACAGAAGGGAGCTATCTGTCATGCTCCATGTTGCCTTACCCCGGCTCAACTGCCTGATTTAACTTTGCCTGCAGTGTTAGCTCTGTGTGTACTCACCACATCCCTTGTAATGCCCATCCACCAGCGAGCCCCTACACGCCTCTGAAATAGAGCTCCCAGCCTCGGAGCATCCCATGCTGTGCGATGGAGGAGCAATTCAATACATCTTGTACCTTTGTGGCGGGAGCTAATAACTGAGATTATCTTGGCATATGTTCTGACTTCTTTCCTTTCCTTGCCAAATGGAGATCTTTTATGTTTCTATAGCAAGGCTTTGCTAGACAGTCATTCAGGTGCAAGGAAACTCAAAGGTTTCTAATGGGACCATCAAGCTATTTCACCTTTTGCCTTGTCAGTCTGCATTTGCTGGAGCGAGAAGCGATTCTGAGTTGCTGGATTGCTTTCCTGAAATGAGTTGCTGTTTGGTTCACTCAGAGAAGATAAACACTCACATCTCAAAAAAAATCATCCTGTCTGGCATCTTTGTTGGCAGTCTCAGCAGAAGGGCCAAGGAATGAATGGACCATGTCTGAGATAAAATTGCAGTGCTCCCTCTGGAGTTAATCCTTTCAGCCCAAAATTGAGTAGCACTGATGGGACTATGTAAGGAAATATGCACTTCTGTTGCTTCTGCTCTATTTTATGGATAAACAAAGGACTTCAGCCCCAGATTGATTAATCCAGCACTCTGCCCTAACTCTCCTGCAGGTTTTACAATGAAAATTAAACTGATAGTTGGCAAACGCAGAATATGTATCACGCCTGTGCTGTGCAAGGATGGTTTATTTACTTCTTCTGGTCCTGTCACTGCAGTTAGGTTTTTTTGGCCTTGGAAACCCAAACCTTTTTTTAAGTAAGGGAAGATGTTAACTGATGGAGTTTAACAGTGTGGATTTCAGACCATTTTGATAGCCTTCTCCTCCTCCCTATAGGAGGAGATAATTTAACTTTGAGAAAGTTGTATATCTCTGAAGAGCTGATGTGGGATAAGCCTTCATCCCCACAGAGGAGAAAGCTCTGAGGAGGACCTGGGCTGCTTGCTGGCAAACTCCATGGGCTGGAGAAGATCTGCCATGGAGTTGTAAGGATGGTCTTTACAGGAGTAGTGAAGGACCTTAGAGCTAGTCAGATTCCTTAGAAAGAGAAACCAGAAGGTTTTCTGCTTGGACTCTATAAGAGCCTCCTTCAGGCTCGAAAGAAGGGAGCACAGGATTAAGAGGAGTAATTAAAAAGGATAATTAAGTTGGCTACTTTGATGAATGCCAGAAAGCTGAAGACTGGGGATGTTGTGGGCAGTCAGACTAGCTGTGGGAGAGAGGAGGAGAGTGAGCAGACAGTTTGGAACAGGAGCTGTGAAATAAAAATTCCAGTTATTTTGAGAAACTGTTATTCAATATTATAAAATTGCATTTATTAGAAAATTTCCTGCACATGCTTTCCAGAAACTAGATCCTCTCTGGGCATGACTCAGATTCCCTCGGCTCTGTTGTTCATTGACGTAAGTATTTTCACTTTTCTTATGATGTGGATGGCTGCTTAACTTTAATAGTTTGGAGTCCACTCCTATTTTGGATGACTCTTACCACGAGATGGCTGCATGAACACTTCCAGTGCTTTACCTTAACGCCTGCACTTAATAGTATGTTGAATCTGCTATGTAGAAAAGACCAGAAATTAGTCCAAGATAGCCCACAGGAGTTTGAGTTTTCAGATAAGATGCTACTAATAACATAAAAGTCTTCCTCAAGTTGAGGGTATGTGGGGCTCTTCAGGGCATCCTCAGTCTTCAGCTATAAGTATGTGTCCCCTGTCTACTCATGGTTTAATACCAGCTTCAGTTTGCCTATAGAAAGCAGTTCCATCCTGACGTCGAGCCTGAGCGCTGTTTCTGAAGGAGCTGCCCCAAAGTCAGTGTCATGGTTGGGTGTTGTGTTTTGCATGTGATAGGTGCTGCTTCTGTTACCTCTTTGCCTTTCTGTCCCCGCTTACCTCAGGCATGGCACAGTTACTAGTTGGTGCTCAGATGTAGCTGTGTGCCTTCTCCCATCCCTCGTCCTTCAGTCTGCTGGCAAACTAGAGGCAAAATTGTATTTGTGCGCTTCTTACATTTGAACGTCTTCATGTCTTTTTATCTTTCCTTCCCACACCCCATCCTTTTCTGTTTCTTTATATTTTTACCACGTTTCTTCTACCTTGTTAGCTGCCTCCTTCCCAACAAACCATTAAGCAATAACAAGAGAAAACAAAAAAATTCTTGCTGTTTCCTTCAAATGCTTGCTTTGCATTTGTTGCTTATTTATAGATTATTCATTTAAGCCGTGGTGGCAGTCAATTAGAAATGTGGTGAATCCTTCTTTCAAGAGCGTGCCAAGAGAGGTTCTTTTTAGTTTGCTTGCTGTTTTCATGATTTTTTTTTGCTGGAGCCTCTACAGTGTGCTTAAATTCCATTGGGATTTGTTTATTTTGAATAAATTCTCAAATAAAAGTAGAAGAGCTTTGCTCCTCTTCCAGGAAGTTACATGAGCATGATCATGGTACACAGGGTTGTTTGATTTTATTTGAGAGTGGTAAAAATGTATTTTACACATTTTTTTTTTTTTTTCTTCCAATTGCCATCTTGGAGGATTTTTATTTTTCAATGTAAGGCAGGTCTTTGGATAGAGGTACTGTTAGCCCCTTTTAATTTTTTTTTTCCTCACAACTTCAGGCAAATTCTGCTTCTAAATCCTAGTCTGTTTGTAGTACAAAACCAATAAGGTAGAACATCATAATTGTAAATTGCAACTGCCTCTGTGGCCTTGCAAAGGACACTTGATCTTGGTGCTTTGGTTTCACTGTTGGTTGAGCAGGGTTGGTGTTAATCATCTTCAGTCCTTCATGGGGTGTTGGAGAAGTGCAGGAAGTTTTATACTGACAGATCCTAAACAGTGAGGCAGGAGTTGTGGGTGAGAGAGACACAAGTACATCACAGGTGAGATGTTGCATGAGACCTACATTAATAAACTCAGCTGGACTTTTGCTGGCTCCATGGGACATGCTGAAGTGTGGAGCGTTGCCAGGGTTTTTGAAGTGCAGCTTGTCTGCAAGGAGGCTGGAAAGCACTGATTTATGCAATACTGGGAAATGTAAGTGCTAGCATTCTCCTTCAAGGGTAGGAGCTCTTTGTTGTGGGGAGATATGTGTTGGGAAATTTTTTTTTTGATGCTGCATATTACTGGTAATGACTAAGGCTGTTTTTGCTGTTCTGAAAGAGATTTAGAAAGCAAATACTGTTTTAAACTGGGTCTCTGCATTTGCTAGAGCCTCTGCAAAGTGGTTTTAACAGCCAGTAGCTGTACTAGTTTGGTATTTTTTTCCCTTTTTTGCTCCCTTCCTCACTGCTCTTTGTTTTTGTGCCATGATACCCTGGCAGGACAACCAGGACAAGACAGAGTCTTCTGGGGGACTGACCCAGAGAAAAAAAATTCCAAGAAATATTTCTGCTTGGCCTCAAGTGTGAGTATCCCTTCTGCATTGAAGAGGAGAGTCTGCTTTGCTCTTTGCTTTGCTCACAGTGCTGTGCAGATAATACAAGAAAATGAAGGTGCAGGATGAAGGAGGATAATTATCCTATTTGTTTTTTCATCTCACCTCCTGTGGTAGGACTTGATTCTTTGCTCTGGACCCTCCTAGGTCAGCCACGTTTGGAGCAGCCATCGGCACAGATCGGATGTGCTAAGCACACTGTGACATTTGGAAATCCCTGTCTGGAAGGGGAATTGAGCAATGAGCTTCTGCTAATTATAATAGCTATATTTAAAAGGTAATATTTGCTTTACTGAGCAAAATCTAACTATGCACCCAGACTAGAGACTGGAAATACTCTGGCAGTAGAGGAGACAACTCCTCAGCAAACACGTTCCCAGGGCAGAAGCAAGGGCAATACAAGCATTGCTTTGTCAGAGCAAACATTGCACAATCTTGTCCAGGGGGTGAATGTTGTTACCTAGCAACTTCCAAGAGTGTTTGAAATTTGTTGGAGACCCTCTGAGGCTTAGGCACTTTTACCCACTGTTCTGCTGGATGCCAAAAATATACTGGCTGTAATTTTGCAAGTCAAGGGTAATGCTGGCTTAAACCCCTCCTTGACCTTTATTTGAGCTAGCACAACCTGTGCAGTAGTACAGAGAACCAGGACAAGAAACCAAACTAGATTAAAATTAACTCAGAAGAAAAAAAAGTTTGATTTAAACATGGATCTTCACTTCCCCAATGGCATTTGCCGACTGGCTGACAGCAGTTGCACTGGGAAGTGTGCCGACGTGCCTGAGGGCTCCTGTTGGGAGTGTGTTTGTGGGGAGAGCAGTGAGATATAGTTAGGGACAGGGCTCACAACACACACATATCATTAAAGACACGTTTTCTGAACTGTCACCACACATCACCAGCTGCCAAACAGCCTTGGGCAGCTTAGAGAAAGTACCACTGCGTACTCAGGGGTGCTAAGGTCAGTATGAGTTATTCAGTAGCCTTGTTTTCATAGTTAGAAAGGTTAATCAAAGCAACTGTGATATTAGGAGACTTGTATAAGAAGAAAACTACAGCTGTGCTGCTGCTTAGCTTCCAATATTCTTTGTTTCATCCGGCTACAGATCTTCTGCCTGGGGTCTAATCCATGCACAAAACCCTCTTCCTCACCATTACTTCCACTTGGGGCAGATGCTTTCCATCCATACTACTTTTGTCTGAATTTCTATTCAGATTCTAACTCCCCTGAAGAGCTTCTTTTAACTCAGAACCAAGTAGTAGTGTTTCTCTCCAAAAATACTGGCCATTTACTCATGTCTTCAGAAGCATTGCCACTCTTAGGTTACAGGGACATAGAGAGCTTTCCTTCTTGGCAAGCGAGAATATTTTCCAGGTATTCAACTGTCAGCCCACTGAAAAGAAAATGTTGCTTTATGGTTGGTAGACTGACGATAGCTCTTTATACCTTTAAATTAAAAGTGACACACTCATATAAATCATTATAACAGTACTGTATGCAAGCACGGTGCCTGGATCCAGAGTAGTTATGAGATGACAGTGAATTGAGGTGAATACTCTTATTCTTGACTTTGAGAAGTGCAGTGACAATGAATCATTCTTAGTGATGAGATTCAGCAGTGCTGACTCATTGGGCTGAAATTAGAAGGGCTTTTTTAGGTAGGGATGTAATTCCGCCACTTTTTTGATGAATGGATAAGAGTGAACATTTGTGTTGGCTAATTTACAGACTTCATCAACTAAATGTCATTTCTTTGCCTCTAGCTATCAAACCTAGTTGGAGGCAACTGACAGGGGGAGAACCTAGATCCAAGGAGATGGTACTGGAAAAAATGCATAGAAAGGAGTGGCAGAAAAGTTCACAATTTGGTAGAGTTGCTGGGTGTCATGTTGCCACTACTTTTAGTTTTTGATGTTCTCTTTTTCTGGGTTTGGCGAGTGCTAATGTTGGCTTTCATCAAGATAGGGGGTTTTGGAGCCTGAACTCATTCTGCTGATAATCTAAAAAGGGGGAAAAAAAAAAATTACTCGAGTTAAAATTTTGCCAGAAAATTAAACAGATGCACAAACATTTGCTCAACCAGCTTTGGTATTACATTTAGTAGCAAGGGATTCTGTTCCTGTTAGCTACTGTGTCTTCCGCAGGTAGTGTCTGGCACTGCTTCCCAGTTCTAGAAGGGTTAATAAAACCCGAAGAGAACATCGTGCTCATGGGATCCCAAAATCACTTGTAGTACCAATTTTCTGATGACTTAGTGATGAATAACCGAATTCCCAGAAGTGCTACTTTTGTTTCAGAACTTGGTGCTGGTCTCCCTTCACTTCAGCTGTAGAGGTTTGATCACAACACAGTAAAATTAATGCTCTTTAGTGTCCTCCAAATAATGCTGTTTCCCTGTGGAGTGAGCTAATACTCTCCTAATGTTTTTTGGTTGCACTAATATATTAATAATCTCTTATATTCCTGGCAAGAGATTTGCGGTCAACCCTCAATAGGCAGATTTTATGCCAGGTTATCTTTCTGCTGTTGGGTTAAAAATTTTCCTAGGAGAGCAGCAAAAGACAAGGGACTCCCTGCTACGACTGCACACTCAGCTGCTTTTCTGAGGGAGGAATATTTCTGAGCCCACAAACAGAATATTAGTGACAGAGGCTTCTCTGATGGCTGTTCCAGTGATGGGGAATGACTCCTTTGGAGAGTCCATCAGCATCTGGCAGTCACTCGTGTGTGTCCAGGAGATGCTGTAGTGGCCGACTGCATAATGCTCGAAGCAATTGGCTTGGCAGAGTTTCATCAGTCAGGCTGTCCTTTGCTGTTGAGGAAACAGCTGCAGACTCACATTTTTTGTTTGGCAATGTATTCTCTCCCCAGGGGCTGCAGCACCATTTGATTAGGATGGAGGGAAGGAGACCTATTGCAAAAGTGTATTATTCCCAGCAGAGCCGCGCTAATCTTTTGGTCTCTGTGCTCTGTCTTAGCAAGGTGTTGAACAAAAACATCAAGGAAAAACAGGAGGAGAGAGTAGTTGCTCAGCTGTTGCCCCTCAATCTTCCCTCAACCTCGACCAGCTCAGAGAGTAAACCAACAAATGCTTGCTATTGTATTGAGATGTTTTTGCAAATCTGATGCTTTTTTCTCAAATGAAAAATCTCTTAACACCTAAGTCCCTTATTTTCCTACCTACTTTCTTTCTGTTAGTCTGGCATAGGGCTCTCTGATCTCCAGGGTCTTATCCTTTCCTGAGTATAATGCTCTGCATTTTGCCATCTCCCAATTTGCTTTGGTACTGTGTTCCTTACCTGAGAGCATCTGCCTGGAAGATGATGCAAACAGAGTTCATGGAATGGATTTTGAGAAATTCACGGTCTTTCTCCAAGTTTTACATTATATTGCAGTTGTGAAGGTCACCTTTGCTTTGAGGATCAAGGAGATGATGTTACCCTCACCTCTGAATATGGAGGTGATAGACTTCTGCACTTATGATGCTTAGTCCTTCTACTGCCCAAGTGGTGTGGCCCATCAGGTGGGTTTTGTGTCAATAGTGGCACCTTGTGCTCAGAGATTACCTTGGGCCAAAGATTTTTGGGTGCTTTTAGAGAGTACTGTCTGTACATTACAGATGGAGGGGTTGAAAAAAGGAGTTTCAGAGTGTTTAGTACTTTGCCCTGGGTCTCTCAGCAGTTGTTAGGCAGAGTGGGAACAAAAGCCAGGTCTCTGCTGCAGAACTATGCAACTTATTTGAAGCTAGGTTGAGTGACTTGCCAGGAATAAAGATGTGGACAATTTCTGCCTGAAATCCTATCTTCCTCATATCAGTTGTTCCAGAGTGACTTTGTTTACACTCTTCTCTCATAGCATAACCAGTGGGAATTTGAGGTGATTTCATTATAAGTAGTTTACTGTCAAGAAGTCTTGACATTACAAGTGACTGTGTCTCTTAAAAGAGGAGAGATGGGTCTGTCCTTGGGACTTAAGAGCAAGAGACAAGTTTGGTTATTATCTCTTTATCTAGTAAATCTTGATAGTGTGTTGACAGGAGCCCATATCTTGCAGATGTTTTCCCTGTATCTTCAGTAATTGTAAGTATGACTTCAGCAGTTTTTCAATGTGCAGTATCACTTTTTTGTTTAGCACCCAAGAGCCTTTGCTTTATTCATCCTTCAGTTTGGTAACCAGCTGCTTTTTGTCTCTCACTTGGGGGCGGCATTTCCCTGCTGCACATCAAATCCAGTAGAAAACTGGTTCTCAAAGAAGTAGCAGCTCTTGCTTTTCTGGATGAAAAACACCCTTTGCTACTCTGCACAGAGCAATAGCCCTTCAGTCCCTGGCGCTGCGCTTGCTGTGATGTCCCAGAGCACGAGTCCCTGGAGATGTGGGGACATCTTGCATACAGGCATTCTAGTTTCCTGTCTTGTGTCCTTGCTTGGGGTAAAATTAAGAAGGATTAAATTACCTGGAAAACCACATAAGCTGTGGCCTGAGACACATGCTTGTCACTGAGCTGTAAGCTTGTAAACATAATATAAATTATGTCAGTAGGTAATGGTCTCTGTTTTGCCTGTTGCAGCTTTTCTGCAAGTCAGGGTGAGTGTCGCTTCACTGTATATACATTTTCTGAAATACGTTCATAAGTTGTTGGGGAATTTTCCCCTTCATTTTAGCATCAGACTGAGCCTCCTGCCACCTCCAATCCAGCTCCTGTAAGATAACATGGTGCTTTTTATGCTTTTGAGACAGCAGCAGAGTTTATTTGGTAGCTGTTATTTCCCACTTTATAAAGGATGTGTGTTTGATTTTATAACCAGGAGATCTTTCTTGAGAACAGCAAAATTGAATCTGTAAAGCAGCAAGGAAATCATTTAGCAATATCTGATACTAAACCATCTTCCTGATTATGATCTCAACTGATGAAATTTTGTGAAAGATCAGTAATTTCCTCTACAAAACAGAAAAATATTTGAAATCAGAAATGACCATTTAACCCAGTGTAATTTTGCCGTGCACTTCAGAGATGCTAAAACAATACTGTACTGCTGCCAGTCTGCAGTAACGGTGTGCTAATGGATTGGAGGCGGAAGGTATTGACTAGCATGGTATAAATGGATATGTAACTTTAAAGTATAAACAGGCAAATGCATGCATTAACTGTTGAAAGCTGAGTCCCATGGGCGAGATTTCAGATTGAACACTAATGAAAATTTCATTTCCGTTCTCACAATATTTTAATATGCAGGATCACAGTATGCAAATAAACTGAAGTCTAACTGCAAGTGGCTGATGAGTTACTTCTGTCTCAGTCTCTGCCACCCCCATAAGTAAGCTGTCTGTGGCTTTTGTGAAATCAAAGTTTTCCTCCTGTTTACCTTACAAGCCAGAATCTTATAAAAATGTCTTTGTTTGCGAGCTAATTAGTGACTGCAACCTCCTCTTCAAAGTGTTCTCATTATATTCCTCTATTGTTCCATGTAACTCATCAGCGTGGTGCACAGAGCTATATGTTTTTAGATTTGATTGAATTGTAAGTGTTACAACCAGTGCTTTCCTTACCAGAACTGTTTTGGGAGTGAAGCCATGTTTTTGGGTTTCCTTCTGTATTTCAGCTGCAGCTTTGATGCACCGTATTTTCCTTATGTCTCCTGAACCTGATAGAAAGAACCAATGTTGTGCTTTTTTTTTCCTTCTTCCCCAGCTTATGGCATCATATAGCATATGTTGCCTTGGACTCTGTTATAGGTCACATCACACTTCAGACCCACATTAAGTCCATCTACCTTGAGCCAAGAAGCTTCATCTTATATCTTCTTTTGTAAGTGATCAGATAAATAAGTTACTGTGAAATTACCCAGGGAATGGGGGGCAGCCAGCACAAGGAAACTGGAATGATTTGGCATGTTAGAACATACAAGAATCCATATTTCTGTGATCAGTAACTGATATATCCTTGTAAATTTAAATTGTGTGTTAACTTTCTCAAAGAGGAGAGGCAAGAATTTATCTTAGAAATTAATTAATTTGAAATAGCTATTAATTAACATTATACCTAAATTTGCCAATCATCACACTTGATTTGAATTTGCATACAACTGTTGCATATAAAATACCGCTAAGAGCATCGTGGGCTTTGGAGTGCTGTAAAAATGCCATGTTCTGCAGCTGTGTTACAGCTCTGCCAGGCTGAACCTTCTCCTCATCCCCTCCCATGCCGGGGTGCTGCCCTTCCAGCAAGTGGCCTTCCTTCTGGGGACCTGCAGTTGGGATTTAGAGCTGTGAAAGCACAACCCTGGAATAGGCAGCTATGTGTATTCCCAGGTATTTCACCCTGATGAAGAAGAATAAAAACGACTCTCTCTAATTTGAGATAGTGAATTTTCTACTTTTTTCCCTCCCCCGTAAAGTACCTACGTTGTATTAATGTGACCATTAAGATAATCATGTTTTTTGATGAAAGCATAAGACTAAAATGATGTTTCCAAATGGAGGTTGTTTTGATTTATTCCCTGTATGCAGAACGCATAATTTTGCTTCCCTCGCTCTTTGAAGCAAGCTTTAATTTTATGGCTTTGGCTGCTGCTACTACTGACTGTGCTGTGCTGTACCTATGAGCTATTTAATGTGCAACATCGAGGAGTAAATTAATGCGGGTCCACAAAGAGAGCGCTTCGATTTGCTAATTGCTTGTAGAGCGGAGGGTATTGTTGTGTAGAGAAAGACTGTTCATTAGAGATTGAGTAGCTAATTTTTTTCTTACAAGTGAGGCTCACATTTGAGCTGCTTGCCTATCGGTCAGGGCAATCGGCTCACGTTCAGCCCCCGGAGAAGAGTGTTGGGGCTGTTGATGCAATCGGTGTTAACAGCTGCGTTGTAACCGCCAAATTGCTTTAGTTTCATTCATTAAACCCTCCCTGACCAACCTCCTCCAGCATTGTCAGTGAAGGCTGACTTTTGGAAGGTACAGAAGACAAATTATTGGTGCAGGGAAGCAAGCTAAACAATTCAGAAATGTCTCCTTAGGAGCTGAATCGGTTCCT
>NW_010340759.1:197174-198477 GCF_000700745.2 Antrostomus carolinensis | reverse complement strand
CCCTTTTTTTTTTTTGGAGGCTTAAAGTAGTTGACTGAATACTGGAGATTTTTTTTTTTCCCTGCTTTGCTACTTGATTTTCTTTTCCCAATGCCTTCAGTGAGCAAATTGGACTTTACATGTATTTGTACATCTGATTCTTAATATCTGTTTGTTTATCAGATTTCTTATTGCTTGAGCTTAGTGATCAGTGGGAATTTAACATGTCTATTAAATAATGAGAATTTCCTTGGAGCTTTAAGTTAACTTCTATGCATAATCTGAAAATTCAACGTGCATGTCTTTCCTACTGAGAGATTTCTGAGATACCAAGGTGAATGTGTTCAATCCTAAAGCCCATAAAACAGATTTGAGCTACATATAGGTAGGATATAACTTTTCCCAGTGTGAAACTCTGAGATGGGACTGGCCAACTGCTCCAGCATCTGCTGCAGATAAACCTCCTGTGCCTGCTGGTGCAGGGTCAAGGGCTCTTGCACACCATCTCCTTCCTAACCACCCTAAATGGCTCAGGTTCATTGCTCATGCTTTTGTTGGCTGCAACTGGCCAGAGATAATTGAACTTAGAAATCCAGCAGTTCATTCCTGAAAAGGTAAATTCTTTCTTTCAGGTCTTTCCTGGTACGTGCCTGGAGCAGGGCTGGGTGCAGAGGCTCAGCACGCTGTCAGGCACCGTTCCAGGGTCCTCTGCAGCTCTGTCCTTCCATGGCTGTGGTGGCTGGCAGCTTCCAAAGTGCTCTGATTAAGTGAGTTGTGGAGATAAGTTCAGAGCTTAATTTCTTCTTCATAATTAAAAATGTGTGCATCTGTCATGCTGCTGGTGATTAGGTTGTATTTTCTTGTGGCCTAGAAGGAATATGGCAGTGAATCACTTTGCAAGCAGCTGTCCTCTAACAGCTGAGCTAGGTTCAATATTTGATTTAAGCTAATAAAAAGTCTGGGGTAGGGCTAATGTTTACAAACTGGATGTGATGAGGCATTCAGATCATCTGTTTCACAGCCAGGCAAGAGCAGGCACAGGGGACCCCACCAAAAGTTTGGGCTTTGTCTTGTTCTTCTGAGCATGGGCTGGGAGGCGGTGGTCAGGAGGGTCTGTGAGCACATCAGACAGCATCAGCTGTGCTGGAAAAGCCTCCTTGTTTCCAGCTGTATCATTGTAACAGCTCTCAATGCATTAAATATGTCCCTTTTGCTCTTCTGTGAGAGTTGTAGTCAAACCATACATTTAAAAATCTCTTAATCTTCATAAATCATTTCTTCCAGCAATCTAGTAAGTTTAGTTGCTGTTCTCTGAATTCCCACT
>NW_010340759.1:193019-197161 GCF_000700745.2 Antrostomus carolinensis | reverse complement strand
CTTTCCCTTCGAGATGAGCTGCCTAGAAATAAATGCAATGAAGAAAACCTACTTTGTGATTTAATTCTTATCTGATTACTTCTCCAAATCATATTGATCCACTCTTATTATGCTGCTGTCTTGGACTTGCTGACCAGGTTTGCCTCTAGGTCTCTGCTGGCACAGAGGCTTGAGAGGTTTGTATTTGGTTATTTCCCCCAAGTCATTTTATATAGAAGATAAATTAAGGAATGTTTCCTGCTTGTATTTCTGATTGCTCTCATCCCTTTTTTATTATTTCTCTCCTGTCTAAAAGTTTTTGCAGATTCTTCCTGAATTTTATCGAGGTCTTGTACTTTAAAATGCTCTTACACCCGTCTAGTTAAACAAGTTCCTGGGGTGCTGTTGTGTTGGTATTCTAAAGAAAACTATTTCCACTCTGAAGATGACAGAAGCTTGGCATAGGTTGCTCAGAGAGGTTTTGGAGTTCTTGTCCTTGGAGATACTCAGAACCCAGCTGACCAAGAGCCCTGAGCATCCTGGTGTAGCTGCCCCTGCTCGGAGCAGGGGATTGAACTGGCCTCTTCCAGTCTGAATTACTCTGTGATTCTACAGAAGTCTGTTCTAACAAGAGGCTCAACAGGGACATGACCCTCAAATTCAGAAGTGGTAACTCCTGGAAGCAAAGATGTAATTCTTAATAGCTCGTTACATCTAGTTTAGAATAGGCTGGTAGTTCTCATTTAAAGGTCATCTCCATATAGATAAGGCTAATAAATATACAGAAAAATTGGGGTGGTTTTTGATAAAAATTACTGTTGGTCTTGGGGTGTTTTGCAAAGACTGTGCTGGTATCTCATAAATAACATCTCTGAGGGGATGTTTTCTAATTCTTTTCCATGTCACTCTTTTCTGGCTCCAGCCTGCTGGTATAATTCTACCTGATTCAATAGTAGTGGGGAAAAAAAGTCTTTCCCAGATGTCTGCAAATTTATAGTTTCCTGATGTTTCAGCATCAAACTTGGTGATAATCTCATTTTTTCTTCTCACTTGCTTGTACATGCACTCCGTGTTTGGTTGGGACTGGCATCTCCCGCAGTGTTTAATCAGCGTGTTTCATTTCCCTGTACCAGGTCCCAGACTTGTATTAAAACCCTTTTCATCTTATTTGAGTGTCTGTTCCTTAAATAATGTCACATCATCCCAGGCCCTGCACAGCAAGAATCTGTAACTTTTTCAGTTTCTGCTGAGCTCTGGGCCCAGGGAAGTCTTGAACCGTTTGTTTCTTTGTTTGCAAAATTGAACTTCTGCTGTGCTGAACCCTAAGACTGTAATTTTTTTGTTTGCTTGCATTTCAGTGCAGTTAGCCTTCAAAGCTTAATATTTTCCTTTTTCGTTGTAATCAACTGCTTGCTATTTGTTTCTGGTGTGGATGTAGTACTCAAAAGACCCATTTCATGTATGGTGAGAGATTGTTAGAGGGACTCAGGAGGGTTTTAATGAATATCTGCTTGAAATTACATTAATTAGTTTGTAGGAAAGTTTTTTTAGTTCTTTTCTTATTTGTTTACGTTGTTTAAATTAGCTTCTCTGTCATCAGTTGTGACTGTTTTTTGGGCTTTCTGCTCACCAGAGAAAGGCTGATTGCAGGCTAGCAAAGTGTAGTGAAACAGAAGATGAAGTAGTAGCAGTCAAGTAGTGTATGTGGCTTCTCTTAACCATCTCTGAATTTTGTTTAAAAACCTTTTTCATAAACAAAACTCTGTGAAAGCTCCTCCTCTGAGCCAGGTTCCTATTTCTCTCCAAATTGTACAGGAATAATGTAAGATTATTGTGCTCTGGTTTGAGATTCTTTAAATTTTAAATTGTGTTGGGACCTTTTCTCACAGAAGTTCTTTAGAGTTATATTGCAGAAAGGATTTGCTCTGTATTCTACCACAACAATTTCAACGGCTGCTAAACCCAACCCTATACCCCAGAATTTCAACAGAACACTTTCTGTGAAGTTACCTTGAAACTCACACACACCTTTCAGCAGCTGTGGAGCAAGCCTCTTCTTTCTCTACAGTTAACTTTGGCAAGACTGGGTGAGGTTTAGACCATTCTTTCTGCAGCTTCCAAAGAACTGGGGAGGAGGCACAGTTCTTGGACTGGACCATGGGATTGAAATGGGATAGCTAATCCAGTGGAATTCTTCTCTGAAATAAACCAGTTTGTTCTTGTGCAGGTAGGCTGCAGGCCCTTTGGGACAGGGTTGTCTTGTGGAGTGGGATGCTGATAGGACAGAACAAGACCCAATGCTTATAATTCCTTTTCAATGCTGTTAAAATTGTGGTGCCCTTGGTCACCTTTTTGGTTGTGGGGGAAGGAGCGTAGTCTTATTAAACTTATTAAAAATACATCCTAGACTTCATTTTCTTTTCTTTTTTTTTCCTTGAAGGCTCAGCTGTCTCAAGTTCTGGAAGAAGTGGGAAATCATAAGCAAAGAGCAGAGATGGTGAGTGTTCATTTTTTTGTTTTTTTTTTTTTTAAAATTGTTTTACAGAACAGTAACATATGCAAAGTTCAGTTCATTTAAACAGTGGATCAGTTCCAAATATTCAGAAATGAATTACAAATAAGAATTGTAAAAGTTTGTATTGCTACTGCTAGTGGCACAGTCTGTCTCTGTAATCACCTGGAACAAGTGTTAGATGATGTCTAGTGGTCTCTCTTCCTTTTTTTGGCAATTTCCTTTCTCTTTGTTAGGAGTTCTAGATCAGAAGCAAGCATTTAATTTCATACTGAATTAACTCCTTTCTTTGGGGACCTTTGATTCAGTCTCAAGTGTGCAAAGCACAAGTAAATGAGATGCAACAGAATTACCAGAAACTAGTTTTTTTATAATATCTGTTAATTTTCTTCTGGGTTTGTCTGTTTTATTGGCAGTTCCCTCACAGACCAAAAATAACAGAAGCCACAAAACCAGGCAGAAGGGAGGTTTATGTGCAGTTTCATGACTGTTGCATACGATTCTTCATAGTCAAGAATAAATGAGGAGTCAGCATTAAGCTATTTTGTGAACCAATATTTTTGCTAATGGGCGAGTTGTGGGGTTCCTGCAGCTTTTTCTAGTCACTTGGAGCAGCATCCAAGATGTAAACTGTCATTCTGTAGATGTATTTTACACTGGATTAGTTTTATTACTAATGAAAAAATGGGCATGCATCACTGGCTGGTAAGTGAGTGCTAAACAGACATCTGCTCTAAAATCCAAATAATAAACTAGAGTGCCAAGACTAGTCTTTTTAGACTTCTGTTTAACTCTACTAGGGCACTGAAGGGCAGAACTGGCGTGCCCCTGCTGTTCTATTAGTAGGTTGCCATACGTCTGCTAGTATCTGGTTTTTAATTTGTGCTCCTTACTGTTTCAACATCAGATTTTTCATAATGTGAGTGTTAATTGATTCCAGTTCTGGGGTGGTCTTACGTTGCAGACAAACATTTTTGTATGCTCAGCCGCTTTCTGTGGTGACACAGGTCAGAACTGATATTTCCAAAGAAAACTGGATTAATCCTATTTACCATCTGATCTCATTACATGCTGCCTTGTTATAGTTTTAAATTCTATACAATCAATTTTGCATTGTGCTCACTGGACGTATCGGAGGATGAATTTGCTGTTATGTTTTAAATGTTCTGATGTGTGTTTTTTTTATAAACATTTCCAAGTTTTTTTTCTTTTTGGCTCATTAAGCCTGGATTTTGAGTTGTTTATTTGCCTTCAAAAGTTTGTCATATTAAACAAGCTAGCAGAGAGCTGGAGAAACTGGAACTTCCAGCGTTAAAGCATTAATTGGTGTTGTGCATCATCCATCAGCAGAGGATAAAGCAGCAGTCAGTGTTCAGTGCCTATTCCCAAGGGTTACTCAGTGGAAAACTGCAGGTCTTGTGATCTTCCAGCAAAGCTTACATCAACCTCACTTGAACAGGCTGGATTCTGTAGTGCTTTAGAGGATGGATTGCAGGTTGTGAGGTGTGGGCTTTATTCTGCATGTTGAATTTTGTTCAGTAAATATAGGAAAATTGCTTCATACAGACGAAGAGAGGTTGTTTTTCCTTTTTCCATTTTGAGGGGAAACCTGACAGTATAGCTCCTTCTTTTCAATGGTGGTAGATGGTTC
>NW_010340759.1:191516-192990 GCF_000700745.2 Antrostomus carolinensis | reverse complement strand
AGACATCTCGCTTCTTGTCTTCTAGCACGTCGGTGGTGGCAGGGGTCTGTCCTCTGTGGATGGGGCTGTTCCCTTAGCTGCCTGCCCAAGGGCTCCAGCAGTTACACCACCAGCCCCACTCTCTTCCCTGCCATCCAAATGTTCTTTATGTGTTTTTTTTCCCCTCCTCCGCAGATCAGTGTCTCACCTGGATGGCCTTATTTTCAGACTCCTTTGAAGCTGACACTTCAGCAATTGTTTGCCTGATTTGAATTCCTGGCACCTTGCCTTTCTTTTCATCCCTCTCCCCCTTTTTCACCCGTGATCCACTGCTTGTTAGTTTGATGTTAAGCCTCCTCGGCTGGGGGGATGCAGAAGGGCTCGTCCTGCTCTGGGTGCTGACAGATGTGGATATTGCTTTTCATCAGCCATTCTGCAAACAGGCTTATGGCCCTCAGTGAAACAGAATAAACACTTGTCAGGTGCTATCATACAGTCTGATGGGTCTTTGGGCTGCTTCTGGGATAAACCTCTGTGGAGGTGACATCTCTACTGCCACCCTGAAGAGTGCTAATGGCTTTGCCACCCTCCCCAGAGCATGGGAAGTGAAGCAATGTGCTCTGGGACTAGTGAAGTAGCTGACTGAGCCTCACTGATGAGTTTGATGGGGTTTCTTGTGTGCAATGGGGAGCATCTTAGGTGCCCTGGTAAGTAATCTGTTCCTTACATAGCAATATTTAAAAGTAAAATACTTGTGGGATAAATCTGATCATGGCCTCAATAAGACAGTGTCTGTGTCCTTGAGAGGAGAGGGCCTTTGTTCAGGGAATTGTGTCCACGGAATGATATGAGGCGAAGGGTGGTGTGTGTGTTAACTACCTGAAAGGAGGGTGTAGAGGAGGGGGGTGAGTCTGTTCAACCAAGGAACACGGGACAGGACAAGAGGAAATGGCCTCAAGTTGTGCCCAGGGCAGTTGAGATGCGATGTGAGGAAGAATTTCTTTGCTGAAAGGGTTCTGAGGCATTGGAAGGGGTTGGCCAGGGCAGTGGTGGAGTCCCCATCCCTGGAGGGATTGAAGAGTCATGTAGACACAGTGCTGAGGGACATGGGTTAGTCATAGGGGACTTGTCAGTGTTGGGTTCATGGTTGGACTTGATGATCTTAAAGGTCTTTTCCAGTCCAGGCAATTCTTTGATCCTGGGATTCTGTGACTGTGTGTGCTGTAGGGGATGCTGAGCTACACCAGGGCACAAAGTCTTGCTAGTGGAAAGTGGAGGGGACTTGCTGCACTAACTGCCAGTGGGCACTCCAGCTCGTGATTTCAATGCTTGTCAGCTAAAGTGACTTTACTACTGAAAGAACAAAAAAAAAAAAAAAAAAAAAAAAAAAAAAAAAAAAAAAGAAAAGAAATTTAAACATCTTCAGCTAATTGCAGTTGACAAGACAAAAGCAGTTTGACTTTCCAGTATTAATTAGCAAACCCATACTAATTAG
>NW_010340759.1:186216-191496 GCF_000700745.2 Antrostomus carolinensis | reverse complement strand
CCCTAAATGCAATTAATATTGCAACTGAAGACATCTCTGGGCTGTGCTGCTGTATCATTAACATACTTTGCCCTAATTAGACACGGCCAGTAGTGGCTGGAGAAATGAGTTTGTGATTACAACCATAAAAAATTCTCTAATATTTTATATCCTTCAGGGAACTTGAACCTAGAATTTATTTTCTGATTTAAGAAAAATTACCCTTATCATTATGCTGTGTAATTATAACAATGAAACTTTGATTTTTCTCTCCCTCTAACCCTTCAGTTATTTATTTTTCTTTATTCACAGTTTGAGTGAGTTCCTCTTGTAAGGGAACAGTGCCTGCAGAGTCTTCTGAGAGGTGGCACATAACAGTCTCCAGTCTGATAGGACTCAGATGACTTAATTGTCCCACAGATCTGTAGGTTTTGTGTTTCTTTTATTTACTGAAATAATGGTTTTTGTTGTGATTTTTTTGTGTGTGTGTGCCTAAGCACACTACTGCAATTTTTGTCTATGTATGTTCGCTTTTCTGACAATTATATCAGCACTGGAAGTTTTATTTATGGAGGCTAGCACTCCAATATCTTTATCTCCAGGATGTGCCAGGAGATTGCTCCTGGAGTCACACATATGGCTCCTTTTTTTGTGGTCCCAGAATCTTAGTTCTTATGGTACGTTAGTTTAATGCTCTACTGGCATAGAGCTGAAAGCTAGCTTCCCTCATACCAAAATACTATTTGTGGAAATGCTTTCTTGTTTGTTATATTATTTTTCTTCCTCTCCCTGAGGGAGAGAAGCAGAAGATGTGTTAGTTTTTCTAATTTTCATTTGCCTCTTTCATCTCCCTTTATAGACAGGAGGAAATTGTTTGGCTCAAGCTTGCCATCCAAGCAACGCCTGTGATCCCTGATCTTACACTTTCTTTCAGTCTGGTTTTGTAACAGGGGACATTCATGTCAAGATTTTTTTTCTCCATCATTAATCCCTGAGGGAAGTCAGCTTGGTATTAAAAAAGTATCACAAATTATATATCACCCTCCAACAGATTAAAAAGAATGGATATAAGAATCAGAAGAATTGTTTAGCAGGGTGGGCGATAAAGAAGATTTGAAACTCAAGAATGTAGCCATCACAAAATGAATGACATAAATTGAGTGTCCTTACAGAAGAAATAAAGACACCTTAAAATGAACATAATGAATGCCTCTTGCCTTGAGTAAAAGTTGGTGAACCCGCTGCAAAGAACAGGAGACCTTTATTTAAGGGCAACAGGTCAGGAATAGTTAAGGATCCAAATCATATGTTCATGTGTCTGATGAAACCATAATGTTTAGGATTAACTTAAATGTCAGTGACTAGCTGCACTGATGGTTATCAGGAGAAGTAATGAAGGCAGAAAGGAGGATACAGGAAAGAAATCGACTCAGAGAACACTTTGTGTGATGCTGTTGGGAAGTAGCTGTTAACTGGAAAGCAAGAGGGGAAAATTACAATAGGCATCAGTACATAAACAACAAGAGACCCACACAGTACAGAAACCATTTACATTATTACTGTAAGACTTTAGTTTCTCGTGGTTACATCAGACTTCCAGAGTTTTAAGAACTGTAACTTTTGATACTGAAGAGAAATGCCTGGCAAGGATAAAAATTCTGTTACATTTCACATTATAGGTGATAACAATGATAATATGAAAGAAGTGAACTTTAGTATAGAAAGACCTGCCCTGCAGAACTTGCCAATATAGCTCATTTAATTATTGTTTAAGATGTATTAAACATAAAGAAGAAATACAGTGGGCAAGATACAAGAACAAAAGTAGCATTCATTAGTGGAAATGTAGATTTGTAGTATTATCTACAATAGGATAGCACTCAAAGGTGGGATTAGAGTACCAAACCCTGGTAGTTATAATACAAATTAAGCCTTGCTGGAGCATACATAGAACCAACAGGTTGGGAGGGGAAAGGAGATGACTGACTGGTGCATGAAGTCTCCATCTATCAAAAGTGCATTTCATCATTTCTGAACTGATTTAGCAGGATGACAGCAAATCTCCTTACCTTTGACAGATTTTATCCTAACACCTTATGTGAGACTAGTAAGCCCAAGACAGATGAGTAGCACGGCACTCAGCTGAGCAGCAGTATGAACACAGCAATAGTTTTAGTGAGGCAATTTTAGGGAAATATCCAGTTCTCAAACCAGATTGAAAAGCATGAATCTGATTATAAAGAGACAGCAAAAGAAGCTGATCCAGAATGAAATTATATTGTAACAGAAGACTGGAAGAGAACTCTTAGATCATAAAGTCCAGTTCTTTGGTGACTGAAGCAATTGCAGCACATACCTTAGTTCATAAATTTATCAAGCTTCTGTCTTGAAGCTGCTGAGGTTTGTCCCATTGCTATCACTGAAAGCTCTGATAGCTGAAATCTCTCCAATTCCAACTGAAAATATATGTGCAGGTAATATCCATTTTTTTCTTGTGCTAATGTTCTTCTTAAACTACAGTGACTGTTCTACCTCCCTCATATTTATGCTGTGACATATTTATAGAGAACAGTTGTTCTCTCCCAGCATTTCATTTGTCTAGGTTAAACAAATCAAGCTCTTTCAGTCTTCTCTTAAAACAGGCTCTTCAGTCTCCTTGTGAATTCTGCAGCTTTCTTTAAATCTCTTCCCATTTTTCTGTATCGCCTTTGAGGATGAGTAACCAGAGTGGTTATATCATTGCAGGTGATGTTCCAGCAGTAGCTTGTACAGAAGTATCTTCTACAGGAGCATCTAGTACAGGCGGGTATCTCTCTGTCCAGGATATAGCTCAGCTCTTCCATTTCAGGATCACATTAACCATTTCCACTGCCACATGACACTGATGTTCATCCTGTGATCAATTAATCCACCCAGCTCTCTAGTTTCTGACTGATGAAGACTCAGTTTGTAGGAGACGTTCTACCTGTTGTGGGACTTGCACTATTTACCATTCTGCTGCTGTTCCTTCAGTTTTCAGCTAGCTGCTTCTGTCTGATCTATTTATGCTCCCCTATGATAAAACCTCCCTGCTTTGTGCTATCAGTAATTGTGTTTGTGCATTTATATTTTTTGATCCAAGATCTTCAGTGAATTTTGTTTGTTTTTAATACGTTTTCATGATCAATGTCTGAGATACCTTTGTCTCTATCAGGTAGTTGTATTTCAGCACAGCCTTTTGTTGCTTCTTTGTTCTGTTTATACTGCACAGTGTTTGTATTATTATTCACTTTATCATGTGGTCCTGTTAATTTAGAAATGTGATTTGTTGGAACAAGGTGGGTGAGTATGGAGGAGTCATCGATTCCTTGTTTCAACTTTTCTCCCTGTGTTTTTACTGTAGAGCTTTGGTTCTCCAGGTTGAGTAAACCCTGGAACAGAGGGATGGGAGTACTCAGAGCTCAGAGTTACTTTTCTCTTCGTTTTCCTAGCTGAGAGCTCTCAGTCCTTGTTGTAAACAGGTACATTAAAATTAGTCCTTGCTGTTCCTCACGGTGTAGGAACTTAGTGAGCTCTGAGGAACAGACACAGGACTTTTTTTTTCTTTTTTCTCTCTCAACATAGAGAATGATGAACAACCTTGGTTGGTTGTGTTCCATCTGCTGCACATTCCCTCTTGGAAATTTCAGGTTCAACACACAAAACTGTGGCAACATCAGAAGCATCTATTGCATGGGAATGTGGGCAAAGTAGAGAGTGTGGTGGAAGCTTTGGGATCTTGGTAGATGAGTGCTGACAAACTGCCTGTAGACTTGGAGAGGTGATCAGTACATTACACTTCTGCATGTTAATATCTCAATGCTATTTTAATTGGGTTAGAAGAGGAGATTAGTGAGTCAATTCTTGTGGTTTATCACTGTTTTAAAGATCTAGCCAGGCACATGGGATCAAATAGTACATTCCCTTCAAATTAAAAAGAAATAAACGGTCTGTTTAAAAGTCCCATTACACAAATGAACCTGCTGTTGGATCCATTAACGTGGAAGTTTTATGGAACTCTGCAGCACCGTTTGGTTTCATTTTCTCATTGAAGGCTGACATGGGGTTAGGACTTCAAGGAAGAAACAAAGCTGCTGAAAGTGGAGAGCTGCCTTACAGCTGCTCCTCCCTTTGGGTTCCCCGTGGGACAGGTACTGCTGGATTGTGGGGAAAATAGTCTGACCCAAAACCGAGCAGCAGTTCAAGCTCAGATGGAATGCACCAACAGTGATCTAATTCTCAGCCCATCATTTGGAGAGGCCTCCATGCTACAGATGTACTTGTAAAACCTGAGTGGTGCTCACAAACACAACGGGTTGCTTTTTGGTAAAGGAATGATAGTGAACGCTCTGCTTTTCAACTTTGAAATAGAATGAGAGTTGATAATGTGCTCTCACCTTTGCATTGCAGGATTAGAACTGGGACAAGGACTGGGGTGGAGAGAAAAGGCCCCAAAGCTGATGAGGGGCCTGGAGCATCTCCCGTGTGAGGAAGAAGCTTTATGGGCTACCTCAGACTCACGTGGTTCGATTTAGTTGAACCGACATTTCCTGGAGGGTGCAGGGGCTCTCTGCTATGTTCAGCACTTTGAGAGGTAGGAGAAAATCAAGTGAGAGGCCCCAGATACCAGGGTTCAGTAATTTCTGTTTCTTTTTTCTGCCTTGCCTAAAAGGCAGCTTGGAGAAGCTGTGGAAGGAACATGTCCTTCCAGTGCATCCCCAGAGAGGGAAAAGAAGACTTGGTCTGTTGAACAGTCATGTTAGGATGGGACAAAGTAATCATTAATCTCCAACTTGCTTCTAACAAGGATGGAGGCCAGTTTCTTCCTGCTTTCACAGTCCTGAGAAGTTGTACCTGCATCAGAAGAGGACCATCCTGAGAGACCTGATCTGACAAATGCAATTCTGTAGGCACAGTTTATCCTGAGCATGAGAGAAGATGAAAAGATCTTGAGATATGGGATCTAGGAGTGGAAATGAGGGCATGTTCAATGGACATGCCTGCAGATCAAAGATTTCTGGATACTTTTCTTCTTGCCCAGTGCTGGCTTTGTGTGCACAAAAAAGAAAATAAAGACTTAAAAAAAAATTGAAGTTTCAAGTCTGTCTTAGTCCTTGTATGGACAACATCATCAACTTGCTACATTATTTGTTTTGCTTTTGATCTTTTTGTATCTCAGTGCCCCTAGAAGAGCTTGTTCCCAATGTTTTTTGCCTTCAGCTGGTAGATACTGGGTGTAGGTAGTAGTGGTGGCAGGCTGGGGTCTCTCTGAGCCACTCTGTC
>NW_010340759.1:172868-186190 GCF_000700745.2 Antrostomus carolinensis | reverse complement strand
GTGAAACCTAATTTATCCACAGAGACAAGAAGATCATAGAGCAGAATTTCTCCTATGACCTCTTGGTAAATAATGAATGGCAGTGCCCTGCCTCTTTGGAATCACTTAATTGAGGCTGACAACTCTTTGTTGTATTACAGGATCTAGCTTGTCAGGAAAATTTTAACTTATTTATGAATATTTCATTAACCTCTAAAGACTGGCTGTATAAAATCGAGCTCCTGCCAGGCCCTGTCCTGTTGATGCTGTATTCAGTGCTAATGTCATCCACTGCACATCTATTACACCTTCCCTCCCTTCTGAGCTGGACCTTGGAGCTTATTGTTGATGGCAGCAAGAACATGTTCACCAAAGGTTAAAATGCCAGGTTTCTGTTTTGGCACCAGAACTGAACATACGGTATTTGAGAGGAATTGCTTTTTGCTTTTTGTTCTGTAATTTCTTGCTGACAACTGAAGAGGACCACAGGCATAATCCCAAGAGGCTAAAATGGTCAGAGCAGTCTTGGCAGGACCTTGTAACCTTTGCTTTTTTGCACCAGGACAGAGATTTTCCACTTCTTAAGCTTTAAAAGCCCACAGCTTGTTGTCACAGGAGTGCCTCAGGAAGAATAATTTAACTAGAAAACCTTAAATCTGCTTCTTTCTTTGGGGAAAGGTTTGGGGAACAAGACTCCTTCAAGAGTCTGCCACTTCCCTGAAGGCATCTGGGAAGTTCTGTGAGAGTTCAGAAAGCACCTTGAGCATGAAGCCCTGCTGGCCCCCCTCACCCTGCCTGTCTCTGCTGAGATGTGCCAGAAAACGGTGCTCCCAGCTGTAGTGAACTGCAGAATCGGGCTGGAGATGCAGCAGGAGCGAGAGCTGTTCTTAAAAGCACGTTGAAGTACAGGCTGTGGGTTGTTCCATGTGAGTCAGAGCAAGAGGATTAAGTTCAATATTCAAGTCTAGTGCTGAGTGAAGGCTCCTTTGCTCTCTTACAGTATTAAGCAGAGATTGATTCCACTGTGTTTATGTTAGGAGACAAAGGACAAAAATGACTGTAAGATTCCTCTTTGCTTTCCCCTTTGATCTTCTTCCTAGGTGGTCAATGAAATGCATAGATTCTTCTTTGTTTATTATGTGATGATTTTTCAACAAGAAAACTGATGGGGGTGCAAGAGGTGGGATTACACGCAACTGTTTAATGAGAATTTGTTGACTGAATGGTCCAGAAACTCCTCAAAGATGTATTTCCAGGAAACAAACTGCATTCAGACTTTGTGCAGAGGAGGTATGACATCTTTGCAGATTTATTTCTTGCTTTGCTTGTGAATTACAACTGCTAGAAGCCTCACTTCTAGCAAAAGTACCTACTCCTGCATGAAGGAAATGACCTGTGTGATGCTCTTCTTGAGAGCAGACAACTCCATTGTGCCAGTGCCGCGGACGCACCGGACGAGATTGTGGCAAATTCAGCTGACACCTTGACAGGTTCCCTAAAGAGACTGTTACTCTGTGTTTTGCTGTTCTAACCAGGAGTAATGGGAAGGAGTTGTCAGCCATTTAAGGCTAATTACTCCCGAGTTTCCTTCTCTCGGTGGACACCAGCTGTTTTGCTCTCCCGAAAGGGAGGAGCTTTCGGTAGTAATTAAAGGAAACAGTCATCTACATGCTGGTGAAAGTGGTGGAGCGAGGCTGATAACAGCAGAGAGGCTCTGAGCTGAATGAACATGGAAATTAGGTGATCCTTCTTCAGAATGAGCTGTTAGAGCAAAGAGAGGTTTTTTTGGATGTGGAGTTGTCAGGGATTTTTGCTGTCGCGCGGTGGCAGTGAGGTCTCATAGCGGAGCCTGGACTGGACAGGGCTGCAGCAGGTTGGAGGGGAAGAGATTCTATGTCTGCTTCTTCCTCTGGAAGTGAGAGTTGAAATATGTAATTATACTTGAATAAACTCATGGGTTTAAATTAACATCTCCAGTTCCCTTGCTTGCTGGGTCTCTTGCATGGGATATTTTCTCCTCTTCCCCTCAAACTTCCCAGTTTTGTTCATCTTGAGCTCTGAGCCACCTTCCATCCTGATGAAATGTCCAGTAGTGCTTATTCCCAGAATGTCACAGCTTTCACCCATCCCAGAGTACCAGAAAGAAATAAATACAGCATAAAGTGGGGAACAAAACTCAAGAAGACAAAACTGTCAAAACCACCCTGAGCTGGTACCCACATGATGACTGATGTTGCACATTACCTGCTGTTGACATGAGGTCTGTGCTGGTGACCAGAGCAGTTGCCTTCAGACGTGCTGTAGCATCAGCAGAGCATCTGTCCCTCAAACAGAAGGGCAGGCTCCTTCCAGAGCCGGTGTGTGGTTTTATTATGTACCATTTGTGGATGAAAGGGGCCCCAAGTGTTACACTGAAGGGGTCAGTGGGAGCAATCAGGCTGTTCAAAGCTGCAGGGTTTTGCACACCCTTCTGCACCCCCAGTTGAGATACCAACTCTTGGTCCTTAGTGTGTTGCTGCAGAATAATGGTATCAGTACTGTCACCTTACCCCCTGTTCAAGTAACAGCCCTATTTGCTGTAGATTAGGAACCAAGAGAGAAAATAAGTGTTTTCCTGATTTCTTTTTTCCTCTTACGTATTCCAGACAGGAGTATTTGAAATGGATCATCTGAATACGGGTTAAGCACTTCCAATTAGACATTATTGCTCATCAACAATAATCTGCTGCTGCGTGGAGCACCTGTGGGTGTGGGGCTCTGCAGTTCTGCTGGGGCAGGATGCGGAGATGAGCAAAGGGAGGTGGGGGAGTGGGGAGGGTGGGCATCTGGCAGTGTTGGAAGGTGAGAACAGACATAAGCAGGGGCAGGAGTCCTGGGGCAAAGGTGCATGGTAGGTATTTGGGGAAGAACGTGGGGTTCTGAGCATCTGAGCTTGTTGGGTGGGTTGTGCAGGAGGAGTCTGGGGGTTTGGAGGGTGTGATGTGATGATGCTTCATTCTTCATGTGCTTTCAGTGGGGCATACAGCTCAGACTCGTGGTTGATGCTGCTCATACATGGTAATTTTGGGACCCCTGTGGCATTGGCCTTGTTTTGCAGAACAGAAACTGTTTCACCATTGTGATTACATATGGAAACCTCAAGATAACAAGTTTAAATAGAGTGTCTGTGCCTTTGTCCTCTTCAGCAGCTAGCAGCAGAGCTGTGTTCCTTTGCAGCAGGGCTGAATTTGGCTCACTGAGCTTATCTGGAGTTTCACCAAGTTGAGATTGTGCAGCACAATGTAGAGGGGAGATGTTTGAAGAAAAGCTGTGGGCTGCCTGCAGATTGGGAATCAGAGGGGAGAGAGGTGAAAGCTCGTTAGGGCTCCCTTGGGGTAGATGAATTAGTTAATGACTATGCTGTGCTTTGAAAATGCAAATGCTGTGTCAGAGCTAAGTCTGATTATAATAATCAATCTTCCTTTTGAGAGGGTGCTGGAGATGGGGAAGGGGGAGAGGGATGAGACTGGGGCTGAATTTTTAAATCGCAGATCTGAGTTTCTCCACTGTCATGAAGGAAACCTGACGTCGTGCGAGAGCTCGGCAGAACTGGGGAGAGGCAAAAGGTGAATTTGAAAGGAAAAGGTGAATGATCCTTGCGAGCACCAGTGGCTTCTTGACAGGCTGAAGTTAATTTTGTAATTTTGTTCCTTCTGATTGTCCTGCCTGGAGAGGGAGGGGTTGGCATCTGCTCCTGTGTGTGAGCTCCCCCTGCTAATGGGAAAGCCAGAAACTGCCTCATAAGCAGGATCCTCCAGGGATGGGAGAGAGGGGAGGGTGGCTGCTGCAGCCGTCCAGCAGTGACAGCTCCTTCTCCCTTGGCACTTTGTTCGTTTGTAGCAAGCGTTCCTAGTAATTACGCCTCTTAATTTAGGTGAGCGAGTGGGAGAAAGGAATATAAATTTGTGTATTAACTTTAGAGATTGGAAATAGGGCAAGCGAACCTTCTCTCTGGGAGATTATATTTGGAAATGAAATAGAATGACATTTGGTATAAACTTGAAAAATTGCTCTCTTTTTACTGCAACAGGAGGAGAAAAACCACAATCCAGACTGTTCTGGAGAGAAGCAGAAGTCAGCATATGTCCATTTCCCAGTTTGTGTGTATCTACAATAATATATATGCATGAATATGTTTTTAGGAAACTCTTTGCTGGAAGGTTTCTTCTAGCCCTGTCTTCTCAGTGTTAAAAGCACACCAAGTTTGTTACAGATTGGATAACCCATAGAGACTGGCAACTCTGATCCCAGCTAGCCTTTGTCATAAAAGAGGGGAAAAGAAAGAATTTTTTTTTTTTTTTGCTTTAACCAAATGGGAAATAGGTAGTTCTAAACCACTTTTTATTGAATATCTGATTTTCTTTGGCTTTATTGCTCTTGTTTCACAATAGCATCAGGGATTACTTTTCCAAGAAAATGAACCAACTAATCCTGGGATGCTTAGCCTGTTTCTAAAGTGCAACTAATATTTTGTTTTGCAAGTATTGTCCTATTTCTTTGAATAGGAGTGAAGTTCACTAGGAAATCTGGTGAGGCTTAGTTCTCCTCATGTGTGCTTGTCTGCAGATCGTTCGGGGGAACAGCCCTTCAGAAGATCAGTGGGTTGGGCATATGGAAGGAGTGATACTGTTTTTGCTGAGCAGAATGACCATGGAAGTGCTCAGCATGGTGTCTTCCTACCTTGTGGTATGGCTGGACACCCAAATTAAATTTACTGGTGTTCATGTATGTTGGATTTCTGTCCTGATGCCAGATTTATAAGCTTGTAGACAACTGGAGGTCACCAAGCTTGCTGTGCTGCTCTGTGGGAAGAGAGGCAAATAAGATCCTTAGTCACTGCTACCTCCTTTAGAGAGAAGCACAAACAGCATCACTAGAATAACTGGTGTATCAAGCGCCTGGGGAACACTAGTTTGCCTGTTTCAAGCCTCAACATATGGGTCATACTCTGGGTCCCATTCCTCTGTTCTTGTCTATTTTAATGTACAATCTTCCTTTCCAAGTCTGCTTGGTTTTCATACATTTAAATATTTATGTATTTAAATAGCTTCTTGAATTGTGTTGAGACTTGTAGTCAAACACAACTTCTCAATTCACCTTTCCATGCTGGCTCCATGCAATTCAGTTCCTATTTATCTCTGCCTTTTAAAATGAGCTCTTTTGCTGAGGAAGGCCTTTCAAAGAATGTTGCATCAGCCCATTGTTAAATAAACCTTTAGACATTTATAATGGATTCAGCATTTCCTGCTTTTTACAGTTCCAAGAATGCTGAATGACGTGCAGACACACTTCATCAGGATAAGATTGCTGTATCAGCCCCTCACTAAAATGCACTCATTATTCAAATAATAACTGTACGTCTCCAGCATGTGTTCTGTGAAATACGTGTACATGATGTGGGCGAATAAACCAGCCCCTTTTTTCAACATGCAAATTCTAACTTTAGCAGTGATTTGAAATACTTGAGATTTTGAGTCCTTTACTACCCAAAATGAGGCACTTGAACAGTCATTGGTCATGATTCTATGATTATTTTGGGTAGTGGTTAAAATTTTCAGAAGTTCCTAAATGTGGTTTTCAAGGAGGACTGATTTGATTTAGAAGTTTAAGTCCCGTGATAAAGTCTCTTTTTGAAGATGGAGTGTGGACAGTAGGTCAGTAGGATGCTTTGGAAAAGCTTGTCTTCACGACTGCTGAAGCCCACTGGAATCAAGTGGGAGGAACACCAGGTCCATGGCATCGTGGAGGCTCAGAGTACTTGTTTTGGAGGGGACAAATATGGGTCAGAAATATACCAAGAAAATAAACTCTCTCAAGTTTTGTTTCTTCTAGCTGTCAGGAGATGGGTTTATAATTTTATGTTTCTCATGTCATCTCATATCTCTCTAAATAATTCCTACAGAAGAGAGAACCAGCAAGGAACACATTTCTTACACTGCTGTGGGTGTTTGCTATGTCATTAACACTTGGAGGAGAACCACCATCTTGAAATCCTGTCCAGGCAGGTTTAAAATTTAGGCTGAAAGAACAACAATATTTCATTTAATTAAACACTAGACATACACTCATCCATGTTCCTCCTTCCTCTCTTTCTTGGTTTGTAAATAATGGTGACAGTATTTATTTTGGAAAAAGTATTTGCATTTGGGGTACTTGTGTATTTGTGGAAGTGGACATTCTAAATTTATTCTATATACTGGATGTGTCCTGATCACTTTCTATTGAGAGCAATAAAATGGACTGAAATTCAGGCTTATGAAATGAAAGAGAGTAGAAAAGGTTCAGAATAAAACGGGTTCACGTTAGGTTGAGAACAAGAGGCTCCAGTGTATTCTGAGGACAGAACATCACATAGTCAAAATGTTAAATACCTGTTTATGTGTTTTATTCACAAGCCATGGGCTCTGACATGACTCATTATTCTGCCTTTTCTAGTGCCATAAAAACCTTGGATAAGTAAAAAAAAATATAAAAATAATAACTTGGTTTCTTTT
Organism: Antrostomus carolinensis; assembly: GCF_000700745.2. Classification (NCBI taxonomy): domain Eukaryota; kingdom Metazoa; phylum Chordata; class Aves; order Caprimulgiformes; family Caprimulgidae; genus Antrostomus; species Antrostomus carolinensis. The sequence continues at coordinate 179,678 of NW_010340759.1, read as the reverse complement.
CAAGTTGCTAATATATTCTGTATAATGGGGATATCGCTGGGGGTCTAATCCTGGGCGATATTAACCCTGAAGTTCCTACAGAAGTTGTCGGTACTTAGTCCTTCTTGTGCAGTTTTCAGGACAAGAGTTACAATGCTGTATTTCAGAACAATGTTCTCTCTCTACTCTCGATGCTACTTAAAAGAGCCAGATCAACATGAAAGAGAGCAAAAGGATCCAAGCCTGAGCGAGGTCATTTGGTACTGCATGAGGGAACACAGCAATGAGCTCTAATTTGAGCAGCCCTTTTCCCCCTCTCTGCTAGCTAATGGCTTCTACTAGTTTAATATATTAAAAGTAATAAAAGTTTAAGTCAACCAGTTAAATAAAATTATCAATAAAAATTGGAAGAGTTTAGAGAGGAATATTGAGTTAGTCCAAAAAGCAGACGATGCCTGCTGGAGGTGGCATCTGGTGAACAGGGAAGGCTAGGAGTGGAAATTAATGGAGGAAAAGGGATGTGATGGGAATTAGGCAGAGAAAACAGCAAGAGGAGGGTGGGTTTTCTTTTCCTTATCCCTCCTTGAGGCTGTTCTTTGCCACTGGTACTGAGAAGACAAGTGGACAGGAAGGGACAAACTGCCACCATAGTGAGCCATGTTTATCGCAAGGTCCCCAGAGAGATCATGTTCTGCTTGGGTTGTCCAGCAGGTGAAACTGCAAGAAAGAGGAAGGTTTTATCAATGCATTCCTAATTTTTGGCTCTTTTTTGCTGTTCTCTTCATTCTTGCTTCGTGAGGACCTATTTGCCTGCACTGTGCTGCCTTCGGAAAAAGCGGAGTTGGATCCCTACAATAAGCCACTCCATCTTATCTCAACTAACTTTCTTTTTGCCCTGGAAAAGGCATAAATAACATTTTTAGTATCTTCTGTGAGATTGGCAGGCCAGGGATGTTTTCCTCCCTGAAACCCTCACAATAAAAGGAAACAAATAGCATATTTTGAATGAAATACCCAGTACCTTAATGGTTTAAATTTTTCATAATAATTCTTTTTTTTTTCCCCTCCATAAAATGAGGTTTTAACAACAATAATTTGCTGTGGCACAAAGTTGTGCCTTGGCATGAACTTGAAACTCTCCAATAGTTTTAATCCAAGTTCTGGGAAGCTGGTCCACATCAACATTTAACTGCTTGAGCCAGTTTCATCTCTAAAGACATCACCGTGCCCGCCTCTCCCTTTTCCCCTCTCAGGCACATCAGATTTTTAGTCCAGGTAGTTTTGGCACTTGAAAATTAGGAGAACACAAAAATGACATAAAATGCCCTTACAGTTCTTGTGCCCTTCCCTCCTCGTTCTCCTTCAACAGCTTATTCTTAGAAACCCAGCAGAATCTCATCACGCCGCTACTGAGCGTGCCTGGCACTAATTTATCATGGCGGTGTATCAGGCGAGACCTGTGCTGATGCTTTCTGCAGCAGCGCTCACTTCAGCGTGTGTGCATTCACTCTGCTGTCTCCTTTTCCCATTACACACTCCATTTTTTTCATCTCTATGCAGCCAACACAAGAGACCCCAGATCACAACAGATTACTCGCCCACCCCCTCCGTCCTCCCTTCTCCCTTGAGAAGGCGACAATGATTTATCTGCTTGTGTCAGTGAGCAGGTGGCAGTTGGACTCAAGGCTGAGCCTGCTTAGCCTATGATAAATAACATATTTACCAGCCCTTCCTTCTTCAGATGCTGTCCACATGCAGTCCAGAAAGCAGCACAAAACTCTTAAACAGCAAACACATCCAGGCTTCTGCAGACCTGGGAAATGGGAGATATAATGAGTGTTTTCCTGCTAGAAGTATGTTGGAATTGAAGCCTGCTCCTCATCCCGGTACCTTTTATTCACATTCCTGGAATTATCTGGCGTGCTTGCTTTATCCCCAGCCATCTGTGATGGGCTGAGCTGGGAGAGATAAGCTCAGTAATCAGAAAATTGAAGGAAGCATTTCTGGCTCTGATAATCTTATCAGGCAGCTAATATACATTAACGTTTGCACAGCCTGATGATGCAGGTGGGCCTTCGCTTATTTTTTCTTGCTGAACGTCTTTTGACAGGCAGGGGGAGAATGCAGGGCTTCAGGAGAGGGAGAATAATCCAACCATTCCTTTTCTGCCCTTTCCTCCTAACATTGCTGCCATGTTCTATCTGTCTTTTCTGGTAAGCCTGGAAGGGCAAAGAGGCAATATGTCAAAATTTCAGTTCTGGCTGAGCAGTGTGACTGCACGTGTCAATATACTCCTCTTCCTTGTAAAACTGAGGAGTCTCTGCCAGCTTGCTGTCTTTGCAGGAAGTTTGCTTTTGCAATGGGATTTTGCTCTACAAGTCTAATCAGTGCTGTTGAAGGGAACAATGTATTAATGGATTCTTTTCCCGATGCTGAGCACTGAGCTCTCTGTGGTTGTAAGTTCTGCATCTAGAATTGGGGCTGGATTTCTTACTCTTTTCCTCCTGAGTGAAAAATACATTTTCTGTCAATAGATTTATTAGAGGAATTAGTCACCAGGTGCTAAAAGACAGATGACAAAAGGAAATCCAAAATCTGAATGATGAAGGTAAAGGAGGTCTAAGCTGGGAGATAGTACTGGAACAGAAGTTTGAGTATCCTCTAGATAATTTATCTCTGTTTACACTTCATAATAAATTATTTTCTGAGGGGTTTAGAAACAAGTAACGTATGTCGTTTATCAATCTGTGCATTATCTTGATAGCTGAATTAGGGATGCAGATTCCCATAAGTCAGGGATCCTCGGAATGGTGGAGTCTGGGTAAGAAGTTTTCACGTCTGTAGATTTTTGAGGTACAAGAAAGTCCCTTCCCAAGCAAGGCCAGAGGGAGAAAGTATTCTTCTTTGTTCCACCAGACCTGCCTGAACAGCTTGAGCTGGAAGTGTATATTGGAAAGTGCTGGAAATACTCCCCAGTCTTTTGGATTCAGTGTATGTGTTTCAGAGTTGTCCTGGACAAGACAGAATAATCCTGTCCTTCATTTCTTCTGGGGAGGAATTGAAACTAAATGAGGTTGAACTGTCAATACTGAATCTCTGGTACCAGTGAGCAACTAAGACCACACAGATAATTCTCTGCATTCCATTATCCATGGGGACAGGTTGGGGAACTGTCTGGAAGAGAAGCTTTGCTTCAAAAAAATCAACCCCTGTGCCTTGTCTACCTTGGAGAAAATGTTGGGGAAGGGAAAGGGGACTGCAAAAGGGAAGCAGGGTTAACTGAGGTTTTGACTTCCAACACGTGAAGAGTTGCTTCATGTTCATATCCTGGGAAAGGTCTGATCTGTGCAGAAAATCACAATTTCCTCCTCCTCTCTTTGCTGTTCATGTGTCTCCCTTATTAGTACTGGAGGTACTAATGCCTTTTCTCTTCTGCAGCTGGAAGTGGAGATGAAGGTCCTGAAGTCTCAAGAGTGCACAGCTGAGCAAAGTACCGTCATCACCAAGGAGGAGGTTGACATGCTCAGGTAGGCAAAGCAAGGGGAAGGCTGAGAAAATTCCACTATTTTCAGTGGAACTAATGAGAAGGGAAATGCCCATGGTTTTCACTCCCTGCTCTGGTTATTGCCATCTCATGGTGCCTCACCAGGTACAGGACCTCACCGTGCTACAATGTATGAAAAAGTATATGCATGTAGACTGCCTGTGTACACAGGCTGCCGGCTGTTCAGGGAACAGCATCTGTCAGAACATGTTTTCCTTGCATTTCTGAAGTAGGATGTTATTTTTCTGAGCACACTTTTTACTTTCCCACCAGCTTTTATGGACATGAGAAATCCACGAAGCATTAACAGGAAGCCTCAGCATTGCCTTTCCTGCATTTAGATGCTTTACAAGCTTTTCTATCTTTTGAAAGGCAGCAGGCTCTTTTCTTTTAATGTTTGGAGTCTCTTTCTCTCTGTTAGTTCATAAGACTGGCTCCTGCGTCACTATTCCCCCTGTTGACTTTCTTTCCCGTGGAAACAGCATTGCTGTTTGTTTCTTATTTTGACCAAATCTCGACTGCAAACACAGGATCTGTTGGCGAGTGTGTGAAGAGGTTTAGAGGTTTTGTAATACTGATGTGTGTGTAGCACTGGAGATAAAAGAGGGATGTTTCCCCTCGTGCATTGCTGCAGATGGCAGAGGGGTACCTGTTGTGATTCAGTGAAAGAGAAGTTACAAAACAGCATTTCAGCAGAGGATACATGAGCATTTACAAAAGGTACAGTGAAGCCAGGCAACCTTTCCATGTATTTATTAAAGCATTTACAGCTTCCATTCCAAAGCAAGTGACACAATAAATACTAAGCACAGAAAAGTTCATCTTTTTCTGAATGTTTAATAAAGTTTCTTTTATTTAAGCTCAGGAAATCAGATCTTGACAGGCTGAGTTTTTTTATTATCAGCTGAGGTAAGACTTTGGCTGGAGTTTCATTTCTTAATTCTTTTATATTCTCAGCTCCATCACTATAGAGTGTTAGTGCCTCTTAGGACTGAAAGCAAGATTTTGCAGCGAGCAGAATCTTGCAGGAAGCAGAAATTACTGGCCTTTACGTTATGACTTTGCTCCTGTGCTTTGCCTCTGGAGTTTGTTTTATGGCTTTGATAGTCCAGTTCCATAGCAGAGGGGAGATGTTTGAAAATGACACATGTTCAGCTAAGCTATTCCAATACGTTTTAGGGCTGTACACCTAATCTGAGGGACTTGCTCCTATAGTTCCCTCAAAATGGTGTAATAGTTCTGAAGACCCAAGGCATACATTTCTCTTTTTTATTCTGTCATATGTTTGAGTTCTGGTAGGGGATGGTATGCTATGGCTTCCCCTTTTCAGAGGGATAAACCTGTCTCCATCTGCTTTTGTGTATTGTGGATGTTTGTTTGAACTGAGCTAATTCAGGTTTTTCATTTGCCTAAGGCGCACTAGACCCTCTGAAACCTGATGTTTATATTGCTGCAGAAATATTCAGCACCTCCTCAGCAGCATTAAACCCGTCACTCCTGATTAATAATATACCTCTCTATCAGTAAAGCCAGCATCCTGCTTGCTGTCTTCTGGGAGCAATTTCTACAGTACCTCCTTGGTCTCTCCCTCCCTGGGCTGGTATGGGCTGCAGCACCCTTTCAAGTAGGAGACATTAAGTCTCTATTTTCACCTCCAAGACTCATTATTTGGTGTTTATCTTCACTGAGCAGCATTTGCCATCTATTAACTGAGCAGCTTCAGGAACAGTATGTGTAGGGGGAAACAGGTGGATTGCCACATAATTCAGGACCACTTCGTATTGCTGCAGGCTCTTGGAAGCGAGGCCAGACATCTCGTCTGCTTTTGCTCTGGTTTAAAATCTATTTCTTGGCCAGGGACAAGTGGAGCTCAAGAAGTACCTGCTCGTTACGGGATTGTGGTGTTTGGTTCTGCTCAAAGGTAGCCCTAAACTCCCCTAGATTATGTTTTTTGCTCTTTGCTTTTAAATAATTTCTTTGACTACGAATATCATCTCTCTCCTCCTTTTATGAAATTGTGTCAAACCTTTCACACCAAGTATGACAGAAGTACAAGCTCTTGATGGTGCAGAGCTACTCTCCAGTGATGAACCGTACACTGAAAGCTGCTTCAGCAGAGGCTGAGCTTCTGCAGTTGTTTCACGGTGATATTTTCTCTTCTCTTTCCCATTTCAGTACCGCGTGCTCCTGAGCTGTGGATGCAGAGAGGCCACAGTCCCAGGATCTAATTCCGGGCTGGTTTTTTTGTCATTTTTTACTGAACCAATTTTTATTGTTTCAGCTGATTTAAATACTTGTCCCAGGCCCCGATGCTAGCCATTTAGCTACAAAGCTGTTCCAAAAGGCTTTGGATTTGTTTGTTTTAAATCACCCTTTTCACTGCTCAGCTCTAACTGTAAATGACTTGGTGCAATGTTCTCTTTCTGCTGGAGCTCTCTTCGCTGGAGAATTGAGAAGCCACTCCCTGCTACTTTTTCCTTACTGTTGGCTACTTTTGCTGCCTCAGATGTCTTCTCAAACTCTCAAGCACTCCATTCAGCATTGTAGAATCAATTCCATAAAGATTTTTTTTCCCTATGCTTCCAGACTTAAGCAGTCAAAGGACATGGTTGGACCTTATTTTGAGTTTCCAGTCATTTTCTGTGCATTGGACAAGAAATTGGGCCAAGTTCTTCCTTCATAGAAGAGGCTCCTTCTCAGAGTGCAAGATAAATCACAATCTTCCCCCAGGCTTTTGGGGTTCAGGAATGATGTGCTGTGGTCGACGCCAAAGCACTACTCGTGGCTCAGCTGGATGTGTCCTCTCTGTACAGCAGAGGCGGATTGTGTAGCTGTGATTAAAGAGCAGAAGGGGTTTGGAGAAGAATAGAGATTAGTACAGGAAGGGATTAGATCTGCTGTGCTCACCCTCCTCCTGTGTCCTTGTGGGCTTCAACAGGACCAGTTTACTCAATATTCCATAGCTGCCAAGGGGGAGCGAGCAAGACAAGCTCAACTCTTACTCCTTCCTTTTACAATACGCTGCCAGAAATTAATTCTGGCAGAAAACAAGGGGATGAATGCAAACTTTCAAATTGGAAAGTGGGGAAAGAAATACCACAGTTTATGAGGGAGTTATTTCCATTTCTGTAGTTTATTGTGGTCTTTGAAATCCCATTAACCTACAGTCCGATGCGTCTGCTCTTCTGGGCTGAGCCCAGCCTCTCCAGTTAGCTGTTGTCATGAAGGAATGTGAAAAATAGAGGAAAAGCAGCAGAAGCCAGCGAGGGGAGTCTGCAGAGCAGGAA
>NW_010340759.1:114606-172825 GCF_000700745.2 Antrostomus carolinensis | reverse complement strand
AGCTAACTTCTGAAACAAAAGCAGGAGAGACATAAAGGACAAAAAAAAAAAAAATCCATATTAATCCTTTGAATTTTTATTCACCTCCTGTGAGTGAATGAGAGCTTTTAAAAATACATCTTTTGTCTCATTTTTCTTTAGTATGGAAACTACATTTTTAGGGAGAAACTTGAAAGACTTTATCAGTTTTTCCTCCTTCTCTTGAGAACAAAGTGCTCTTTCGTCAGACCTTTTATAACTTTAAATGTGAAACTCTCTCCCGGCATCATAGTTTCTGAAGAGACAATAAAAGCTGGTGCTAATGCTGTCATTTCTCACACTTCTTGCTGCTCCCTCTGAAATCATATTTGTTTATATTCTGCAGATCTTATGAAAAGAAAAAGTGGTCAAACTGTTGAGTTCATGCACTGTGGGGTATAGCAAAGCAGAGAGCATTTAGGCATTAGCACCTTTTAGAGGGAAGGTGATAACTGTGCAGAAACTAGTATTTCAAAACCTATAAATAAAAGTAATATATTTAAAAAGATCTTCACTAAAGACTGAAGTGGCAACAGCTGAAGGACCTTTTCAGCTGGAACAAATCTGAACTTTTTCTTTCTGCTGTCAAACTGCAACCCCAGTAAATCCTAAATGTTTTCTGTGGATTTAGTGACTGGGTAGAGTTACAGTAATTCAAAAGAAATTCATGTCCTTGCCAATGCCTATTAGTCACACTTGCTGGAATTCTGTCTGCTCTGCTCCTAACACCATCTCAATGCCATCTGGATCCCTTAATAGCGTCTTCCCAACACATACATTTTCTGCTCCATTCAATAGTTTCCTGTTCAGCAATAGCTTTTCCACATGGCCATGTCCTCTTCGCAGATGGGGCCTCTGTGAGACATGTCCTCGACGACAATATCCACGCTGCTCTACAGGCAATCACATAACACATCCGAGAACATTAAAAACGAATAAAAAAATGATAAAGGGGTGATGGTGGGGAGTTGTTGCTTGTTAACTTCACTGAAAAGCTGTGGACTGAGAGAGGCTTTTGGAAGGGGCGTGGTGCTGTTGAAAATGAAACAGATTTCCCCCTTTTTCCCTTGTAAAACAGGAGCAGCCTGGCCTTTCTCTCTAGCAGCCATCACTCCCCATCTAAGCCCTTTTTAGAGAGCGTGAATGCACACGGTGGGATCTCACCTCATTCTTACAACTGTCATTTCAGGAGAACTCAGACTGCAAGGTTTTTTATTTTCTGGTTCCCTCTTCTAATTTGGGACAGAGAAACATGCAATATAAAGGCAATATAAAGCTCAGTTTTCAAAAGTGGGAAAACCCACAAGTCTGAGCAAATGCCAATAATTAATCTATATTCTGACATTAAATGTGATCTTGTGAAAGGCTATGGATACGACTTGAATTTACCTTGTGCTTCTGGAGCATTCAGCTTGGGATTGTTGTCTGTATCTGATGCAGGAAAAGTCTTCCAGAAATGCAAAGAGATCTTTGCCAGAGTTTAAATGTTTTCATGTTTTCAAACCCCTGTATGGAGAAGAAGTTGGTAACTTTTCCAGAAATTAATCTGAATTATTTTTCACTGTATCACAGAAGTTGAGAGTAGTGTCAGTGTTTGAGAAAGAAACTGAAGTTTCTTCCTTCCTTGTGCCACAAGGCTGCTTTTAAAATGAGCTCTGGCATTTGTCTGGGCCAAATCTGAAGCTGATAGGTGGTGGTGCTGTACCCAGATGTTTCTGTACTTTCCTTTTTGTGATTCTCACATGAAATTTTTCTTGGATTGTTCTCCCTACCTTGAAAGTAACTCCCATAAGTAACAAGTTGAGGCATGCAAATTGATGATAAAATAGCACCACGTATCTTGTGCAGATGTCCCTGGACACAGAGAGCACAAGGTGCACACAGACTAAGGCTGCCTCTGTGGATGCTGGTACATCCAAAAGCGCTACGCAGTTGGCCATGTACCTGATTTTACGTAAAGGAAAAAATTCAAGTGCCAAACGAGTAAATATTTTTCAATATTTAACTGCTGTATCTTAACCACCAGCTGCAAATGCTTTGCTGTGTTTATATATAGATAGGATTTCCCTTGCTTCTCTCTCTTTGCCATTGGGAAGAGTTCCCCACGGCTGGAAAAGCAAAGCTAGAATAGCACCAACTGTTTGCTAATGGTTCTTAATGCTTTCCCACTGGAGATCCAGGACACTCAACAGTGTTAAAAATAGGTTAGAAGAGGAATAAGTATTGAAAGCTCTAGTCAGCCCTGAAAACCTCACTGGTACAAGGAGGTTACAGCAATGTTCCCGTCCTCAGCGCGGAGAAGCAGCAAGTGTTGGCTCTGAAGGAGAGCAGAGCCGAGGCAGCGTGGAGGGGAGCTCCCCGTGCCGGTGTCTGGAAAGGAGGGTGCCCCAATGGTACCCCAGTAGCTGGGGTACTGGGAGGGAGCAGGCACCGGAGGGATGAGCCCATGGGCAAGCTCTTGGGGGAGAGGCTGTGAACTTCAGCCGTGCTTGCAGGCGCGCTCGTGCTACCCGTCACAAAATACGCGATCTGGGTACATCTGCTGCCTGACAGCCAGCGCCCCGGGCTTTGAATCGCTGCTCTTTCCTCAGTGAAGTAGGAAGGGCATGAACAAATTATTAAATCTTAAAATTGCAGGTGAAATAGCATAAAAATATAATGACTTAAACCTACCCTTGTTACAGCTCGCTTTGTCTCGGATCTTTGTGCCATGCATGATTTTTAAAGGGTATCTAAGAGGCCTGAGCTTAAACCTCTACATGGAGAGAAGTTCTGCAGACAGATAACGGCAACATCACAGCTTATTTGGGAGGCTGGATGGGAAGAAATTAGTTCTAAATTAAAATTCAGCATGTCAAGTATGGAGAAAGTACTGATGAAAGTCCTGAGTTGGGCTCTGACCTTTCAGTAGCTGCTGTGCTGTTGTTCCTCGGAGAAAAACGTTGCTCTTCTTGTGGTCTGTTCTGCAATCCATTTAGAAACATGCCGTTAAAAGCATTAATTCCATTTTGAATTTCCATTTTTTCTGACCTTTTCAGTCTCCTGCTTCTTTAGCATCCTCCATCCCTGCTAGCTTTGTGTCTCTTCTGGAAATTATTGATGATCTTTTTTAATAGCCTAAACAATGCTAAAAGCTGCTCCTCGGCGTTTTAGAAGCTTCCGAGAGTGAAAAAAGATGATATTTTATAACGTGAAAATTACCAGCAGGGGTCAGGCTTACAAATAATTTAAGCAATTCAAGCTGCATATTTATAGAGGAGACATTTCTGTGCTGAACATGTTGTAGATCAACCAGCTTCTATGGAAAAGTTTGTAACTTTTGCCCAGTGAATAGAAGAGACAATTTCTTAATTGTACCTGAAATTTCTGTTGCATAATTTTGGGATATTGCCAGATGGGTGCATTGTTTACTGTCACAGTGCAAGGATTTTCAGCTTAATTTAGGTCATTTACAAATGAGTATTATCAAGCAAGATAATTAGTTTTTTAAAAATATTCTGGAAAAGGATCTTGAGAAAATTGAATGCAGAGATCAATGTTAGTACACATTAGCTGCACAGCTCATCCCAGGAAATTAACATGCAAAAGGTGAGGCTTTTGAAGCAGCATTAAGGTTTTTGTACTCTGTAATTAAATACAAGCAAAAACGTTACATTAAACTTTTTATAATAATATCACCTGCCTAACAAGTTTGATAGAGTTCTCTGAAGGATCCAACAAGGCTGAGGCTGATATAGGTGATATAATATATCGACCTTTCAAAAAGCTTTGAGCCAGGGGTCACAAAGAAACTTTACTCTGATTGAATGAGTTGTTGAGATAAGAGTCTTTGTTGGATTAATAAGAATATAAAGATCCCAGAGGGCTGGCTGTCCCAGCGTACTGCCTGCAGGGATGGCTGGTGGTGGATCACCATGCAAATAGGACAATGTTACTGGGGTACTTTGCCAGAAGATGCTCCTAGTGCCTTGTCTCCAGGATTTCCTGAGCTAGAGATAACACTCTGCTTTGTAAAGCTTGGTGCATTTTTCTTCCATTAATTTGCTTATGTAATACAAAGTTAAAAAATGGAAAATTAAAGGCTAAATGTTGTTTTCATAATACCCAGGGGTTTCAGCTAGGTCCTAGAATGGTTTTTATTGGGAATTTGTTGTCTAACACAGAGAGGCGTTTGTGAGGTGACAGCATTTGGGATAATATGAAATTATTCAGCTTATCAGACTGCTCAGAGTTGCAGAAGAATCTTATGATGCTGCTTGAGATGAGAAATGAAGTTTTATGTCAATAATTGCAAAACCCATGCATGTAAGAAAAGACACCTTTACTTTCACTCCCACAATAGTGGTCTCTAAATGAGCTGTTATCACTCAAGAAAGAGATCTTTCATTATTATGAACAGTATTCTAAAAATAACAGACAAGTGCTCTGTAGTTAAAAAGACAAATAGAATACTAGGAATTATTGGAAAAGAAGTTGTGAACAAAGCAGAATGCCTCATTGTACCACTGAATACATTGGAGTGCTGTTTGTATTTCTAGCTTTTCTCATAGCAAAAAGTCTCTATAAAACCTGAAGATGAACAAGGAAGGGCAATAAAGATGAGCAGAAATATGGAAAATCCTTGATGTGAGGGGAGACTAAATTGAGATTCTTCAGGAAATAATAGAGGAGGCCTGTAAAGTGGTATGGAGAGGGGAATATGGTACAATTATTCACAACTTTTCATAGCAGAACTAACAGGCTCTCAGTGAAATAATCACATGTGAAGTATAAAACAAAATGAACTAATTTTTCGTACAGCACATAATTAAACTGTGGAACTTAGTGGCAAGGAGTGTTGTGAAGGCCAAAAGTATAAATCAGATCAAAAAGAGATTTGATGCACTCATGGAGATTTGAGCTGTTGGTGGTTATTAAACACAATGGTCTAAACTCAGTCTGTGGTTCAGGAAGTATCTAAGTTCAATTTGCTTTATATTCAAGCTGTATATTTTTAATATACTTTTACAAATTCTATTTTCATCATACAAACTTGTATCTTTTAGTTATATGTTTTAACTGCCTCAGTAGTGTAGCTTTGTGGTACTGAATCCAGGAATAATCTGATACTGCTTGTGATTTCATGTTTTATTTGATTATTTGTGGTGGGACTGTGCAGGGACACAGTGTCTATTAACTTTCCCTTCTTCTCCAGGCTGAAAATCGAGGAGCTGGAAGCTGAACGCAGCAAGCTGGAAGAGGAGAAGAGATCTCTGGAAATGAAACTGGAGAAGCTAACTCTGCAGGTAGGAAATGTGGAGGTCCAGAGCAGCTGGAGAGCCTGACATGGTCCATTCGCCATAGCTGTTCTCACAGATGTGCCAGAATGCTAACAGCATGCAACTTCACTTCTCTCAATCTGGGCAAGGCATTTTTTTGGAAGCCTGTGCAAAGTGCATCAACACACCTGTATCTCTGACCATGTTATTGGAGTGTTTTGATGTCAGATATAATCACACAAATGCAGTTGTCTTTTTTCAGTGCCTTTGCCTAGAACCTCCTCCTCTTCTTCTTGGAGCCTTAAAAACTGTTCCATTTTAAATAACTCCCCTAACATAAGCTGGCTGTCTCCAAATTCATTTGGCCAAAGCAGGAGTGTAGACCGGGTTTAACAGCATGGAGCTGATATGAAAATTTGAGCTCCATTCGTACTGAAGACTCCATTGTTGCTGTCAGTGATAGAGACAGAGACCAGCAGTGTGTCGCCTCATTAAGCAGCAGCATTCCAAGCCAGGAAGGATCAGTGCCGTTAAGAGGATGACATGGCAGCATCTCCAGACCACAGATACAGAGAGGCAGAAGGTGTGGAGTCAGAAGGATGAAAGGGTGTGTTTATTTTGCTGTGGGTGTTTCACCTTTTCCTGAGGTAGCGCTGTCCTATGTGACAGAAGGTCTTCAGCTTCTCACTCTGGATAGATCAGTGAAGTATCATCCTCCTTTAAGGAGGGCAAGGGCACCTGCAGCAGTTGAGTGGATCATCTATCCAGCCAGTTCTTATTCTGGGAACAGCTTTCCTGTGCAGAGAGGGGCATGGGAGTTGCTTCAAGTTTATAGTGTTTCTTGTTTGAAAGGTGCTGGAGCAAACAAGAACCTGAGCCTGTTTGTTTAATCAAAGCCCATCCTGCTATGAACAGTGTTATATCTCCCTTCTGTTCTCTCTGATGTGCTGAACAATTTGGCGTTATAGCATTTCATTTTCTTAATTTTTCTTTCTTTCTTTCTTTCTTTCTTCTTTTTTTCCATTTTTGTGTAAATTGCTTTGTGGTAGAAAACCTGCAGGTTTGAAATTACCCAGGTTTCAGACAGACCATTGATTTTATCTTGACACCTATTAGAGGCGAATCAAATTTTTTTTTTTTTTTTTATTACCAATTCCTAGAGACAGGGGAAGTGACAGCTTTGATAAAGCAGGGAGCTCGGAGCTGCTGAGCATCTCTGCTGAGCCATGTTTAGTGTGAAACCTGTCACCCGACTCTCCTTTAATTGGGTTTCAGTCATCAGAAGGAGATGAAAGCTTTGGGCTGGTGTTTGGATGTGTAGGTCTCCAACAAACACAACATCAGCTTTGGTTTCAGAGCAGATTACATCTCACTCAGGTCACATTTAATCTGCCAGTGTTGTCTTACAATGGCTGCTGGCTTTCCAAGAAGGCCTGACCAGAGGAATTCCTTATTTTCTTTGTAATGCTTTTTTTGCTCATACTGCTCTTCAGATGCCAAAACAACAAGCTTTTAAAATTGCATATTAAAAGAAGAAAGGTCCAAAGTCTCTGTAGTCTTGCTGATTGTCTGTCTTCTGGTCCTTGGTAGACAAGGTCATCAGCAGCTACTGTTTGGATAGGTGAGCTTTCTCAGTACAGAAAAGTGATGTGGTGATAGGAACAGATGGGACCTTCATACTGTGGTAAAGCTACCATACAGTACAGTTGTACTGGTCACCAAAAAGGTTTTGAAAGCTCCTCACAGGATCCCCATGACCTGTCTTATTAATTGTGCTTGCTGTTTGAATGCAGTATTGTGCAAGTAGGGGCTCTGTGGAGGGAGTCAGGGAGAACATGAATGACCTTCAGATAGAGCAGGGTAAAAATTATATGGGAAGGATGAAATACCATGTAGGTGTGGAAAAGAGAAGGAAGGTGGTCATCTGGCTTAGCAGGTCTAGGAAAGAGAAATCTGCCAGTCCTGTAAAAGGCTAATTAGTGAGCTGAATTAAGGTCATCATGCTCTTAACATCTGCTTTGCCAAGGCTGAAGACATGGCTTAAATTCTTTATTGAACAGGAAGTAGCTCCCCCCTTCCTTAGCTTCTCACTTTAGTTGTGTCTTAGGGGACTGGATGCGAAAAGCAGCTTCTCCAAAAGAGGACGAGTAGAGAAGAAAGCATAAGTATAGGAATGTGTAAGCTGAATGCTAAAATGTCAGTATTGATCAGTGTGTGCCCACCTGAATGGTCAAGGTTTCAGAACTCCTCAGAGGGGAGAACACCAGCCTTCCCATTTTTTATTCACCTTGAGAACTGAATATCTTAACAGGCCAAGCTTAGAATGACTTTTTTTATAAACATATCAGAAGAGGGTTCCTTACAGTGGGAACCCGCTAAGTTAAGGATAAGCTTAGAAATTCATCTCTTCTGTCAGTGCTGAGCAAATAAGCTGAATATATTATTATACCCTCAGATAAGGTCACTGAAATGTTGCTAACTTGATATATTGTTTATTCCTATCTCTGAAAGAAATCACTGGGAAATGATGGGTTAAAATAACATCTCTCTATCGCAAAGGGGAAAAGGAGTAAGACAAGCTTTATATACAGGAATCACAAGAACATTTCACTGAACAGAAAGATGATTGAAATTACAAACATGAAGAAAAGCATGGCATCAAATCAAATAAAGGTGTGAGAGAAAGTAGGAGGTGACATTAAACAAGGTAGGATGAGGGTTATTTCTGACAAATCTTTATCTGCCGTTCCTTCTTTTTAAAAATAAAACCTCTGACTTTCTGTAATTGTCTCTGCTAAATGAAAAACACAGAGAAGAGGTGTATTGAAGTTTTGAATTTGGAAGAGGCAGGATGTAGAATTGAGGCTTTGACTGCTTTACACTGAACTGAAGTCTGTTGTGTTCACATAACTGTGTGTGGTGAATGAAATCTAGGGAGATACAGTTAATATTTGGTATCTAAAAACCTCAGTGTTTGACTGTATTGATGTGTGGAAAGGAGAAAAGTCTCAAATGTTTGCTTCCTCTCACATCCTTTTGTATCTGATTACTCGCACATGACTTCTGCTCATCTCTGCTTTGGCTGCTGGTACCAGTAGCCCACTTTGTGAACTACAAGACACTGATGGACTGGCCAGAGGGCAAGCGAGCACATGGAAAGGTGCTTTTGTGTGAGGTATGTGATTTGTGCTCCCTAAGCTCAGTATTAGCAAATGAAAAAACTGAGATGCTGACAACTATCCGCAGCAGTGTATATAATATCTGATATCTTTGTATTCTGTGCTTGTGTGGGGACAGCTTGAATTATGGCTGAAGGTGCTTTCTGCCTCCACACACCCCTTCTTCCAAAACCCCTTGGTTCTTGACACCTAGCTGCAGGCTGCATTGATTTTCCTTCACTGGTATAAAGACTTTAGCATGGATATTACTCACTGGTCAGGTCTTTACTGCTAATAAAAACCTCAGATTACAAAAACACAAGAAATGTTGGAACTGTAGAGAAATTACACTCTGCTGAGGGTGCTTCCCATCACCCAGGACATTATCTTAAGAAAAACATTTGAACTGTGGCTCGGGAGAAGGATTCAAATAATATATGAAAAGAGTGGGTTTAACGAGACAATTTTATCTCCTCTCCTCTACTGTTCTTACAGGCTTCCAGGAAAGCAGATGTGCTGTTCCTGCTTGGCCTATGGTGGGCAGACTTGCTGAGATTTCAGTGAAAGCTTTGGTTTGTTTAGTTATCTGAAACGATCTGGACCATCTTTCTGAGCTGCTGGTGGAAAAGTGCAACTTGATGCCAACAACAAAAAAGACTGATCAAATCAGTGCTTTTCTGATAAAGTGGGAGGAAAGACTTGTGAGGAGTGTTCAATTAGCATTTCTTACTGCCAGGAGCCTTGTGTTTACAGGCAACCAGGCGGATGTGAAGTGTTCCTTATGCAAATACTACTCTCCTGCTTTTCCTGCTCTCCTCTACTCTTCGAGCTGAAGGAGAAGAGATTCTTCAAGTTTGGCTGCTTCAAGGAAGATTGATTAAAATCAGCTGCAGTTTGACTTACTTGGATCCATATGCTTGGAGAGGGAGCAGGACTAGTTAGAAGTCCTTGTAATTAGTTCACAGCTGGTTGGTGAGAAAAATGAAACTCCAGTTAGAGTTCAGATAAGTGGATCTGTACTGATAAAAAGACAGGGAAATGTTTTTTACACTCGGAGATATTTGGGCTTGAAAATCACCTCTAGTCCTGTAGCCAAGATAGCAGCCTAATCCCTTTGAGTGGATACTACATGTATATTTATGAGGCTAAATGGAAGGAGTTTTTATTGTCTTGCTACTTTCTGAGTAAAAGGAATTACCTGTGGATGCTGGCAGTCAAGAAAACGTGAATAGGGTGACAGAAATCTGGGAGAGGATCTCAGGGACTAGATGAGACCCTACAAGGGTAGTTTGGCTGTGTGAAAGGTTCATGGTTTGGCACAAATTCTGTGCAGATCAACTTTGAGTGTGATGCCCCTGGTCACAGTAATGACTGGTTGTGTTTAGCCTTTCTGATGGTCAATAATATAACAGCAGCACTCATGAAAAATGCAATATTATTCATACATATTGATATAATTGGGTTTTGCCCATTATCTCAAAGAGCTCAGAAAGAGTTGACTAGCTACATGGTGTGAGAACAGTAATCAGAAAATTTTCCCCAGCCAGAAGCTGGTATTTATGCTAAATTTTGCTGTCAGAATGGAAGGGACTGAATTCCCTGTATACAGTATCCACGAGGGAACTGCCTGAGAAAACATACTGCACAGGTATTTGTGGATATTTTTTCAAGCTGGCATGACTATTAATGTGTTTGGAGGTGCTCATTAATGCAGGTGCAATAGTTCCTTTCTAAATGTCTAACTTTGCTATTGTTATCGACCATTTTACAATTTAAGGTATTAATCTGGTTAAATTAAATCTTAGTTTCTTCCAGGCTTTAAATTGATTATTTTTGCACAAATTAAAGCATAAACCACTTGTCCACTTTAGTGGTAGTTGTGTTGTAGCTATAATGATTTGAAGATAAAAAATGAGCAAGTTCTGCAAGCAGAAATATTATCATTTTTTAGTAAGAGTAGCTGATATAATTGGTAAATTTGCCCTATTTGTCTACTTTAGGTCATTTTAATTGGCCTCCTAAGCTAGCATGGACTTGTGGTGGTTGATCCCACCTAAGCAGGAGGCTCTGCAGCGAGAGTGGGTGGCTGCTATCTGCTGTATTAAGTTCTCCAGGAGTCAATGTCCACGGACGATGAAGGATGCTTGGCATCCAGAGTGTTCTCATGTTTCTTTTTCTCCTTATCTCTGCAATCTTTGTGGTTGGGTTGGTCTCCCTCTTACCCTAGCACTATGTTTTGAGGAGCCAACAAAACATCTGGGAGCTGTACCCCGAGTGCAGATTCCTCTGTGTGGTGAACAGGGAGCGTTTCTCCTCTTCAAGCATTAATGACTCATTTTATAGTTAGAACTTTGGCTGCCAGGCATTAACTAGCTTGGAGTTAAGAGTTCAAGGCAAAGTTGAGGTCATTTAACAGTCTTAACTGTTCATTATGTGACCAGTGAAGAATGATGAATGAATCATTTACAGTTATAAAATGTAGAGGGACATTGTCAACCTTTCAAGGTTTCCTAATTGACCTCTCAAATGCTCCTGAGTCTTTCTGGATTATCTCCATGACTTCTCTTTCACAAACTCCCTGTCCTTTTTCCTTCATTGGTGTATGCCATGGTCCACATTAGCCTCTGTGGCTCAGCTTGTCCTCATTGAAAATCTCTGGTGGTCAAGTTCAGCTCTTTTAAAAGAAAGAAAGAAAGAAAAAAGGCTTATTTAAATAGGTTTGGGCAAAGCATTTGGCATCTCCTGAGTCAGGTATAGCTTTTGGCAAGGCATAGGAACAAATTAGTGTGCTTCAGAGGGATTTAATTATGAGATAGAATAGCTGAGAACATACAGCAGGAGACCCAGTAAAAAGAAGATGAACTAAGCAGAGAAGTGCAGGTCCAGGTCTGCAGAAGGTCGTATTGTATTGTAAAACACCAGTGAAAAGCACATGTGATAAACATCTGCGTTGCCTTGGTTAAATTTATACCATTTCTATTAATTATTGACCCAATAGCTCAAGTGTAGCATAGGCATTTTCCCAAGGATTGGCATTCCTAATTCTCAGCCTCATTGCAAAGGTATTTTCAGGTATTTGGGAAAAAACATCATGTATCTTGTGCCATGTGAATTAGGTACTGAAGAAAGTCCTAGAACCAGTGTAAAATGGAAGGAGTGTAGCACCTGCAATGCTCCAAGGCTTGAGGACTGTGTGACACTGAATTAGCTGGGGTTACACAAATATTTGTACATGTTAATTCTGAATACATTCCATTTATGAGAATTAACAGGAATTAGAAATGTTCTGTGGAAGCAGAAAGGAAAAGTATAAACATGTCATCCAGTTGTAGATTTGTCATTAGGTGGTTAAAGGAGAAGGTGTTTCTTGGCCTCAGTGGCCCTGATAAATGTGATGTGTAAAGTGGATGTCGACTAAAACAAGGACACGCACAGTACAGACTTGCTAATGTTTGTTAACATCAGGGACCAGGAGATTCACATTTGTGCAGGGAAATTTTACCAACATGCCCTTTAAAAAAATTTCTTTAAAGGAATTTGTACATTGAATATTAAAAACCTGAAGCTCTCTAAATTTTACTGCCAGAGATAACGCCGTATTGTTTATTTCATGCAGCACCTTTCTCAAAGTTCTGCAGAACCTGATTAACATTTGCATAATACATTTAACACAAAAATCCATAATAAATTCATTAATGTACTTCTGCCACTATCCCTGAAAATATCAGCAGTTCTGTGGCATCACACAGCTCATTAGATGAGCAGAAGGGGAAGAAGGGTGAGCGCTGGATTTCCTGAACAGCTCTGAAACAGGGAAAGGTCAGTGAGCAAAGCATCAATACCTGAGCAGCAGCACGGAGAGCTCAGAGCAAGCAGGGAGAGCTGGGGCAGGGGAAATGTCCCGCTGGAAAAGGTCACTGTACCAGTAGACACAAAGCACAAACTTTTAAGAGGTGACATCCGTGCTGGAGTAGAAAAATCTGTGATGAGCACAAATGCAGATTAGGATGTGCTGCACTGAGGAGGAGGTGACTCCTAGAGCACATGCATTTTGCAGGGGACAGACACCAAGAAATTGTTCAAGTCCTGCTGTGATACAAGAAAGCTGGCTTGAAACAAGCCTTGATTTTCTGAACAGGTATTGCAGAATAAATGGTAAGGTTTTAGAAGTTGTACAGGACTTGATTGCTTGGCAGTGGGGTCACTAAACCAGTAAATCCAGGGATATTCTGTGTGTTTGTGTACTGCTTTCATGAACGGAAGGTGTGCTGAGAGAGATACCGCTCTTATTAGTGTTCTTGTGTGGTAAAAAGAGCAAGGATGTAAGAAAATGAGTAATTTCAGCTAAAATGATGTGTTCAGACACATAGTTGTGTTTCTAAAATGCCCCACCCAACTTACAATGCTAGCTGATGGAGCAATAGTAAGAAGCAACTATAGAAGGCTCCTATGTAAGAAGAGCATTTCACTGATTCCCCAGAATCATCCTTCAGGTGAAAGTCAAGGCTGAGGAGACAGACACAAACATTTTAGAAAGAAACTTCACTTTTAAGCTCCTCTAATCTTATTTATCACACAGCAAAGAAAAAGCAAAGTTTCAGGAAATGATAAGAGTGCCTGTCCCTTTATAGTTTTCTGGTTTTTCTCTGTAGTCATTTGATGGCACGAATTAGTTTTCAATTGTTCTTTCTTCATTTTCTATTATTCTTCTGCTGCTTCGAATTCTGCTTCAATGTCACAGAAACAAAACAAAACTGTCGTTTAGACCTGTATAGGGAAAATAGTGCCTGGCAAGGTTTGTTCACTGAAGCTTTGTGCTTTTCTCACATTTCAATGAATACCACATCCATAAGTTACAGCTCTCTCCACGTTAGGCTTTTAGCTTTTCTCTACTCATTATGATTTCAGCCTTTGTTTGATGACCCAATTATTTTCAATTTTTTGATTAAAACAAAGTGATAGGTCACACTTTCATGCTGTCCTTGTCTTTGCCACTTCTGTTGTGGTCTGGCTTTTTGCCACTGGTCTAGGTAAAGTCAAAGCTTTCAGTAATAGTCTTCAACAGTTTTATTTTTCTGATAAGGAGACTCTGGTTAGGGGGAAGGTTTTTTTCCTCTACTACTTGGTATGCGGAAAACTTGACACTGTCTCTAAGAGACAGAAGACCGGGATATGTTACCCGGATTATGGAAAAAAAATGAAATCAGAGTTTAGCTTTTTGTGTGTGTGTGTGTATGTGATGGGGAGAAGAGGAAAATCTGCCTGTTTCATGTCACAGTGGAGAGTGGGCAACGATCATAAAGATGTTAAAATACATAAAGATGTTAAAATACATGTGAGAAGATGGGGAGATGCTCTGAGCTGAGCCACTGATGGGAAGGACAGTGTGCTTCAGAGAAACACATTTTCTTTACGTGACCTCTGCCAGGGGGATTCAAGCATGTGAGATGCTGATGCGTTATCTTACATCTCCCTGAACCCTTTCCTTTGATCAGACTGTCCTACCACCTCTTTGACGCCTGGAGGCAGAGATCTACATAAAGGAAATGGGTTTCCTCTAAAGAATTTTATCAAATAGTAGAAAGGAAACTTGATGTGCCTCTGTCACTCAAACACTTGGCACTGAGCAATTTGACCTGCAGTCCAGGCTTGCTAAGGATCGGAGCTCGTGTTGTGCCTGGGGAAGACTCAGGGGTGTAAGTGGGGAGAAGTAACACCCTGGTGTCAGAGCATCTCTGCCAGTGCACCCCAAATGTAGTCGGATCATGATATGGTCTCTTCTCAGTCTAAGTTTCCACATTTGCCTCAATTTCCATTTGCTATTGTTTGATAAGACTTGAGAAATACATAGATCCAGATGAGTTAGAAAAAAGTAATTGTTTTTGACAGCTCTCCTACCTAGATTTGAAAGACAGGTAACAGTAGAATGGAAAATGATGCCTAATTTAGGTAGAAGGGCTGTTCTCTTTAAATGAGGATAGACAGTCAGGATGGCAGGATAAGTGAAATGCTATGGAAAGAGCATCTACTTTGTATCTTTTTTTTTTTAAAGAATCAGTAGTGCCAGATGAGGCGGTGCTGTGTGTACAAAGGTGGTGTCCGTAAAACCCAGTTAAATACAGATGGGAGGGTTCCCAGGTGATCTGTCACATCTGTGTTTACCCAAGCGTGGGGTTCAGCTCCATCAGGAACACTGCTGCTTCCCCTAATCAACATTTAAACCCCTCGTATCTTAAATAATACAGAAGCTGTGCCTGTTTGCATTTTTGGCAGGACATTTAAAAGTGAAATAAAAAGTCCCTGAAAACGATTGTGCGTGTTGGACACAACATAAGATGTTCAGCTGAGATTGTGACCTTTCAGAGAACAAAGATGCTGCTTTTGAAAAATGGGTTTATTGTGCTTCTGGCTCTAGTAAGATGAAAAACTGGAAAAACCAGTAACATGAAGGCTGCACAGCAAAGATGAGCTCCACAGAGATCCTCTCGTGTATTTTTGGTTGTCTTCCAGTGGATACATCCTTTCTCTCTGTGCAATAAGACCACAGTTGCAATCAGTAGTAATTAGAGAAATTTTCTCATTTTTATGAGTAGGGGGATGTGCAAAGCTGTTGGCAGGGCAGTGTCTGCAAGGGAGCTCAGCTGTGGAGCTGCTTTCCCTCTAGATCCACCACAGCTAGAGTTGCTGACCTGAAGGTTATTTCCCTAGAAGTCAGGGATTGCTCATAGATTGATCTGTTCAGTGCGGAAGAAAAAGCGCGATGAGATATGTGTGAGCTCTGATGATTAATATCGTTATGGTGGAGCAGCCTGAACATTCAAATGCAACACCAGTGAATTTAATTGTATATATATGTATGTTTGCACACAATTATTAGAAAGTGTGCAGTTGTATTTATATGTAATGTGACTTGATATACATGAGTGTGAAATAGGAACCGTCACCCAGATTGTTTCAGCAGAATCAGACTGGAGTTTCCCTGGTGCTGCCTAGAGCTGTACTGTGGTGGCACATAAACAGTAACTTCTAGGTCTGAGTAGTTTGGGAATTGAACATACAATGTCTTTTGGCTTTTCTGCTTTCCCAGGGTCTCTGACATCTTCTGAGTATGATGCTGCTGTTGACACTAACTGCTCAGAAGATAGATCTGCGTCTGCACCTGGAGATTTTTGTGTGGTCCATTCTCTCAAGCATCCTAGAGAAAAAGTACTGGACATACTGCAAAGCAGACCTGTCGGTCAATTCACCAGCACGTTCCTCCTGAGCCTCCACTTTCATCCTCCCTGTCTCAGCTCTTCTGTTCAACTTAATGCTCTTTACTGATGTTGCATGCTTCCAGGGGATCAAAAATATAGTCTGAGTCCTTTAGAGATGTGTGAAAGTTAGAGATGATGCCCTTCTAGCGATTTACTCAATGATAGCTTGAAAACTTGTTACTGGGTAAAGCTGCTTCTGAAGTATTTATTTCTTTAGGCAGTCAGATCAAGATAATGTTCAATTCACTGCTTGGAGCAGTTAACTCAGAGCCCTTCAGAATCCAGTAGGTTGCCCCGTAGCCATTCCTCTTATTGTTTCAGTTTATCCATAAATCTCTCTTATTCTTGTAAATTCTAAATGAAGAGATGACTCTCCCCATCTGAAAAGATTTCAGTGCTGCTTGAAGTCTCCTTGTACTGGCAGAAAAAAACAATTGAGCTTTGGGCTTGAACTGAGAGACAGATAAGATCACCAGGAGATTACCACAGCAAATGCAGAATATATTCTTCTCCAATGGATTCTTAATGCTGTCTGGCAAGTAATTTAATTGCTTGGGTAGGAAGGAAGAGAGCACTGGGTTGCTTTTTGTTGTTGTTCTTTTTTATTATTATTGTTTTTTTAAAGCTCCCGAATTTTGTGAGAGTAGGAAGTGAAAGGTGGTTTTTCTGTGTGACCCAGGTTGTCTGTCAGACATAGGGACAACTAATTAAAATATCACTATATGTACATGAGGGGGATGAGGCAGAAAGGACTGATCGCTTCCTTGGTTCAGGAGACTTGTCTATGTCTTTGCTTCTATCTAGTCACTGTGAAATCTGTAAGTAATTCACGCTCTGGGGGTAGGAATGAGGCCACTGGGTAAATCTGGCCTCTTTTTCTCTCTGGATTAAAGCAGAAAATAAATTAAATCCATTTTCGCTCTACTGCAGTTACTAAGCAGTCTCGCTCCAGCTGGGCAATAGCAAGGATGCTGTTTCCTGCTGTCCCATCGTAGTCAGCACCGCCACACTCTGTGTCACCAGACCAAGTGCTTGGACAGGTGAGCACTGGGTCATCTGGGAGGTTTCCACAGCCTGCTTCAGTGCATAGCATGTGAGGGGACAGAAGCAAAGCAGCATCTTCCTTTTTCACATCCTTTTGTTTAAAAGTACTAAGCATGTCCTGGTGAATGATGGAGAGAGATAATAACACAGTCTTTGGTATATTCTTTGGAAACACTCGGATGGCAAAGAGATGGTCTGAGCCATACAGCCTGCATCATTGAAAAACACTGAACAACAGCAAAAGGGGAAAAAAAAAAGGATGTTCATCAGGGAAATTGCTATAATGGTAAGATAATTAGAACGCAGAATGATTAACATTAGTCAGTGTGCTGCATTGGCAAGGACTGTGCAAGTTGACATAATAGGCCTCTTCCATATCAACCGTGTGGGTTTTCAGCATTTGGTTTAACGCTTTCATGTGACTTTAACAGAGTTCACAGCTGAAACAGCCATTTGGTTCTCATGAAACGTTGCATGGTGCTTTTCTTCTCCTGTGGCTACTAGAAGGACTTTCTTGTTTTCCCTTTTGTGTCTACTGATTACTGAAGGATAAAAGCCACTCTCACCATGGAGTCCTTCTACATTGTTTTGAATGATAGTCAGACATGAACTCCTAAGGAGTACTCTTTGTTGTGCCTGATGAAAATGGACTTCCCTAAAAAAAAGCCCTCTCTCAGGTGTTTCAGAAAATAGTTGTCATCTTCTCAAGGAGAAAATATAAGAATTTGGGAGACCTGCTATTGGTGTTCTCTTCTAAAAATAACTTTTATAAATGTCTAATGCATCAAAAGCCCCTGCTTGTTTGTTATCTTTACCCTAATGCTTGGAGGTTCCCCCTGCCATCCCTCCTGTGTCGGTCCCTAGTAAGTCCCTTTGATTTGTCAAGACTAAGCTGGTACCAGAAGCTAGATTTAGCACCATGTTTAATCCCCATTTTTGTAGCCTGGTTGAGTTTAGAGCAAAACTTGGAGTGCAGAACCATTACTCAGTGAAACCCTCGTGGTCCCCCATCTCTGCCAATAGTTGCAGACCAGTTAACATTTGTTCTCCTTGACTATTGGAAACCCCACTTGCTCATGGACCAGGTCACTTTGATGTTTTGTCTCACTTCATTTCACTGGTTGCTTCTGACTGGACTTGTGATACTTTCCAGGATCTGCAGTGGCTTTTCCCTCACTGTGTTTAGACATTGGCTGGTGCCTGTTGTCTGTGTCATGGTAGCACAAGCTTGGCTTTTCCCTCTGCCTCTGCACGTTGTGTAGATCAGGCACATCCTTCATTACAACCAATAAAATCTGATGGTGCTTTGTGGCAGAAAATTCCCTGACCTCAGTACTGCTTTTTTTCTTCTCACTTCATTACTGTATAAATAAAAACCATATTTTTCCTTAAAGAGTAGAGGAGCACACTGCCCAAATTCCCTTTCTTTGCTCTGGTGCCCAGCGTGCAGGGGCCCTCGGATCGCTGTAAGAAAGGAATTGCAGTCACACAGCTGTGCAGTGAATATGTAAAGAGTGTTTTGTGTGGTTTGTATTTGGTAGATTATTTTCTCTCTCCTTCTGACCCCACCTCAAATGAAATTCCCGCACTTCATCCGTTCCTCTGGGTTGGGCAATCAGCAGATACGATCGAGGTCTGTAAGGAGGCAGTGGTCTGGCATACAAAGCAATCACATTAGGACAGAGGAGCTGGGACTAATGGGGAATAAAGCTGGTAACAGAAGACAGGGAAATATAGCAGAGAAAGATTCATTAGGGATCAGATTCAATAACTGTAAAATGATAAGAAGTTTATGATCAAAGGCTTACTTCGAGCATTTTAATGACACAGTCATTTAATCCGTTTAAAGCAGATAGATAAGGAGTTAAGTGAAATCTACAGCAGTCATCTTTCTGAGCTGTTTATGAACCTGTTACAGGCTACAGATCACTGCGTAAGGCACGGGAGGGATGCCTGCTCTAGTAATTGAATAGTATATAATGGGCTACCAGTTCTTACAGGCTGATTTACCTATGAGGTCAGTAAAACTTAATGCCAAGGCTTGTGGTTTGTCTGAGAGATGTGTGTGGCTCCTCAGCTATTTTTAATGTGTATGTTACTAGCAAGAGTACTGAATGAGGGAAAGGGCAGAATTACTTTAAAGACCTTTCTGTGCCAGGATATTTAATTCCCAGTAGGTGCATCTCCTCTGGAAGTAGCATCAGGGTAAGCTGTTGTAGTGACAAGATTCAGATGGGCTCTGACACTTGAACCACCGTGTCATCTACCATAGGAATCACACATCTGAAAAAACCTGGTGGGGTCAAGGGCGCACAGAACCTGTTTCTCATCTTTTCCTTCCACTGTTGGAATTGTGCCACTCTCCGTCCCTCTCCTGGTGACTCTCCTTGGTTAGTTAACTTTCTTCCCAGCTTTTCTTGCCAAACACTTTAAATCTCTGGTTGGACAGTTGGGTAGCACTGCTGCGTGTGCTCATGGAGCACAGTGTGCTCTCAATCCCTCATTCCCTCTAGTTTTTAGCCACCTGGCCACTATGAATTGCTTGAAGCCAATTACAGCTGGAGTGCTGTGGTGTCCACAGACTGCACCTTTTTCTATTTCTTAAGTAGCTATTCTCCGCTTCAGAACTCCTCTCCCAACTCACACGGGTTTATAACGTAGCTAACAGCTCCCACATCCCACATCCTCCTTCCGTAAAGGAGTACTTTCCTTTCATTAAACACTTAGTCTCTGTACACACACTTTTCACAGCTGTGGAGAAGCAAGCAGAGGGGGCTCTTTCTCTACTCACAGCTCGAGGCTTGTTGAGCTGCTGGAAGCAAAGTAGTCTCTGCTGCTGCATTGTTTAAGGCCGTGTTACAGCACTGGCTGTGCGTGATGCAGACTCAGTAGCAGAGTTGGTATCAAGCTGGTAGAGAACAGGGAGAATTTCCAAGAGCTCTAGGCCATCTTGTTTTCTACTTGCACAGAAAGTTGCTGTCCCGCAGTGGTATTGATTAGTTTTAAAATAGGGAGGTGATAAATGGAGATTTCAGGTGGTTCTGGTAGATGCGACTGCAATGGATGGAAGTGTTTAAATAGAGCCTGGAATATCTTCCCCTACCTCATGCTGATGTTCTTGCTTATCCCAGGAGGGATCTGCTGATGTCTAGCAACAGTGTGGTCCCATGGAGGGGCCTTCTCAGCTCTCTTCGCTTGTGCTTTGCACAGGAACTATCTCCATCCTCTTATTCCAGCTTCTCTCCCTTGTGCTAGCTCCCTTTCTGCTGTGATTTTTAGGATGCCTGTCACAGCTGCTCAAAGGGTTGTGCATGTTTCAGTGAGACCAACTAAGGCTGAAGGTTACACATCCCTTGCAGCTTGCCACGGCAACCTGACTGTGCAACAGATTTTAAGCAGCCTCGGGTCCACTGTATTTCTGCATGTACTCATTTCCTGAGAGAGAATGGAAAAATATTTTGATTATTTGAAAATAAGTAACACTTGTCATCAAAATGTTAGCGCTAGCAGCCATATCTTATTACTCCACTTCAGTGTCCCTGTGTTTTTTCAGTGAATGTTCTTTCCCAAGGGTTTAGAGACTGATCACTTGAGAGCTCACTTGTAGGTAGTAATATATAAAAAGCTGGGGTTTAACACCGGTTCTGCCTCCAAGTACCTTGTTCTTTGAGGGTGCCTGTTGCACTCTTTCTGTTTTCACAAGACTTATTTCAGAGATGAGAGTGATCTGGACTAGCAGCAGCTGCCCAGATGGGAACTGGCAATACAGCACAGCAGCCTACGCACAGTAAGAGTAGTTTCTTACTTCCAACCCTGTGTCAGGGACACAGAAACAAATTGGTAGTCACCTGAAAACAAAAGTTGGCTGTCTGCTTTGATCCTTGCTACACTGTGGTAGCAGCTTAGCAAAGCCCATCTGTGACAGAAGCACAGATCAGTAGTAAGGTTGTCATAAGTGAAAAACCTAGAGCTCAGGCTCTCTTGTTCACTTATTTATAAATATTTGGTCAAGTAAGCTTATTTCTGGAAAAGTAAAACCTTCCACATAAATGTTCATGAGGTGTAGAGGCAGGAGAGAAAGCTCAGTAGCAGCGAGAAGAGGATGGTGCTACAGCAGAGCTGGGGGGCTGCTAACTCCAAAAGGTTTGGGGATGTGGCCAGTTTTATTGACTGTGCATGGGTCTGGCAGGCAATAAGGAAGGAGATGATACCAATTCCAGATCTGCTGTGGGTATAACAGAGCGTGAGTAAGTGACTTCTGTGGAATTTATGGATAATTGCCCTGAAACCTGGTCCCTTGTGCTGCAAAGGGGATGCTCAGGGTCTTGGCCATAGCATCCCCTGTTGACACAGTGTGGTTTGGTGAACACAGCAGGAGGGAAACAATTCAATTTTGAAAGAAAATTATTTTGCAGTTACAAATTTCTTTTGACCATCTATCACACCTGTCCAAATCCACCAGATTTGGTACATTGTTAGATTCTGGTACAGTGAAGTTTGCCGGGACCTGAGCAGCTCTGGCCCTTTTTGGGCACAGCTGATTGATCTTTGCAGAACTCAAGCCCTTGGGGCCAGGTGCTTCTCCCAAGGAGGTTGCATGGACTGCCCAACCTGGTAACCCAATATCTGCTGACCATCTCCCCTGGCGGAGCCGTTGTCCTGATTTCACTGGTTCTTTGCTTGGTAGTGCTTTGTTTTGAATAGGAGATTATCTCATTTAACAGCTTTTCAAAGATGCCAACACATTTGTGTGTGGTTTAACTTAATATACGAGCTGCAGAGCTGAAGTGAAGGCGCTGATCGGTTCTTACAGTTGAGATAGCATTCAGAAAACAAATTAGAGTTTGCGGTTGGTAAGGAGCTAGGCAGAATTCATAAAATTGAATCGTATTCTCAAGTTCAACATGGGCAAGCTCATTACTGATCCAGAGAAAACAGGCATGTATTGAGGAATGAGGGATGTTTGGGATTTAACCATGTGATAGTCTCCTGTAGGGCTTTTTTAATGTGGATTAGAATTACTAGCACTGTCAAGGATGTGGTTGGGGGGAACCAATTTTGAGATTAGTGGGCTGGGTTTATCTCTTACAAAGACTGGTTTGTTAGGTGACTGCTGAAGCTGGCTTTCTCAGTGGGCCAGCTCCTGATGTTCCAGATGTTTCCTGAGGGCAGAACCGTTATTATTTACCCATGTGAGCCCCTGCATGAGGGACATTAAAAGCCCTTATTGTGGTGATGTTACCATGACACATGCTTGCTAGGACAGGAATAATCTGGGATTACCAGGGTAAATTGTGCCTTGTTCATTTCCACTCTGCAACCCTTCAGGTGTCTCATTGTCTCCAGAAGTGCTCAAAACTAGATGGCAGATGCTGCCTTCAGAGGGCAGCTGTGGAGGATGGGTGGATGACTGGCAGCAGGATGTTAGATGAGAACACGAGAAATCGTTTGTTAAAGCTCTGGCTTTAATGAGGATGAACATATGTGCAGAATGGTTATTTTCCAAACAATGTGTACACACGTGGTCAAGAGGGATGTATGCAGAGATGTGTTCATGTTTTGTGACTTCTTTTCTTGAGATTTCACATCTCAGTCCATCTTTGTTTTTCTCTTCACCATCTCCCAGAAAAGTAGAAGTCCTTAAATTAACTTTACTCCCTTTAACTCAGGACAGAGACTCCCTGATTTAAAGCCTACTAACCAAGAAAGATGGCAGGTGGCAAGCCTGTTTCCATTCTCTGATTTTTTGCACTCTAATAACCAAATAACCCCTGTAGTTTTCCAAAGAGCTGGATTACATCTGTATGGATCAGCATGCGCGTGTTCAAGTTGTCGTTACGACTGTAAAAAGGACATTTCCTTTAGGGGAAAAAAAGCACAATCTCAGTGGCTGTATCTTAAGTGTCATTCTGTTTTTCCATCACCTGAGGATTTCAGCAGCTCTGCCACTCTGAAATATTAAAATGAACATAGATTTGAAAGTATTTTTATATTTAGAGACTTTGATTCTAATATAATTTCTCTACAAATTAAAACTCTCCTTGAAAAAGATTAAACTGTCAGTGATAACATCTAGGTTCTTGTTATGTCTAAGAGGAATAAATGCTGAAGTTACAGAATTGTCTGGAGGCTTATAAAGTAAGAGAGGGAATTAACGATATGAGAGAGAATGGCTGAAAGTATTGGATAACACTTTTTTTGAATTGGAGGAAGTGGAATGAGTTGAATTAAGAGGTTTATGGCCAAAAAGAATACCCATTTAGTCTGATCTGCTATATAACACACAAAAAATACAGTTTTAGGAGAAATCTCTACCTAGTGACTTGTGGTTGCTGCACAGCCTCTTTTTAATAAGATATCAAATATTGATTTAAAGATACTAAGCAATAGACAATGTATTGGTTTCCCTGGTTAGCCATCTCTATTAAAAATATATATTATTTCCAGCTCAGTAACTTCACCGTGAGCTATTGGGTTCTCGCTATGCTTTTGTTTGCTAGATTAAAGAACTGTCTAGTGTCAGATTTCCACCGAAGACCCCGATCAAATTGCTTCAGCCTTCTCCACAGCGAATGGAATAGTTTGATTTCCATTCATTTCTCATTGTAAGACATGTTTTTCAGACCATGAATCATTCATGGAAATCTTCTTACAACTTTCCTTAATTTTCAGCAACCCTCTTAGGCATGCACACCTCACTTGGCTGCATTATCTCTGTAGTGGTTTCATCAATGCTGCATTCAGAGACAATATTGTTCCTCTAGTCTACTCATACCTACGTAAAGATTCTCGCTGTTCTTTTAAAAAAAAAATAAAATAAAATCTTTATTTCTCCCCACAGCATTAAATTGGAGGTAGCCCTTAGTTATTAACCATGGCCAAAAGCCCTCAGACATTGTCTTCCAGAAAGTACCTGCTGTGTTGTATACCTGAGATTATATTCTGTGCTTTGGGATGTCTCACGATGCATTTGAATTCATGTGGAATGATTGTGCCCAGCACAATCAGATTTCTAAGCTATCTTTGTGGGCTTTGTTGTTTGCTACAATTCTGCCTTTGTGTTATCTGCATATTTTAGTAAGGATTTATTATTTTCTTATGTACCTTAGAGAATGTAAGCTGCATACGATTGGCCAAAGAAGCAATTCTTACTGGAAGAAACTGGGAAATGTCACTATTAGTTTGTCAGCTTTTGGGCTGTTTAAAAACTGCCGTAGTCTGATTTTATATCATGCTATTTTTAAAAGAAAATGCAATTTTGATACCGAGGCAAATATTTTACAGAATTCCTATTCTGTTATGTCAACACAGTTATCTTAATTAACTAGACTTGAAATCTCTTCAATTCTATTTGACACGACCTGTTTTCCATGAAATTGTGTTGCTTTTTCTGATCTTTTCTTCTAATGGAGTTATGTATCAGTCCTGTCTTGTGAGTTAAGGGGATTCAGTTTGCTGCATTCTGGAAGCTTCATGAAAAGCGAACAAGGCAGCAGATAACTTGATCTGTAGGAGGCTAGCTGGTTAATCTCATTTTTCAGTCTTCACAGTCTATTCACCAGCCAGTGCTGTCTCATTCCAACTGCAGCAAATGCAAAATGTGCAGATCAATACTGCCAATGGGTGATTAGTAATTTGCAAACTTCAGTAAGTGAATTCATCTGATTCAAGGTTTTAAGTTGGAGAAGAAAGAGGAGTGATTGAGTGGACTGAAATAACGGAAACGGATATTTCCTCTCAAGTGAAACGTAAGCATTGTTGAGCTCTTTTAAGCAAGATGATGGCAGAGATTTGTACTCCTTTCACAGTGATTACAGAAAATAATATATTTTTCTGAAATCACCAACATCAAGTGTGCTTTTCCCTTATCACCTCTCAATCTTTTTTTTTCACTGTTGACCTGCTGGAGGATAAAAATGTATAAATGTATGCAAGTAAGATTTTTATTGTTGAGGCCACTTTTTGATGATTAATTCTAAGGTGCTTGTCTACTATTCAATATCAGTTTGGGGCAGAAACTCCTTGGTTTCTGTCAGTGCATCCCAGATGCATCAAGGACCATTTGGGGGTTCTGTCTGTGAAAGCATCTCGGAATAAATGCCTTTCGCGCTCTCAGGGAGCCTGTATAGTGCTGAAGTAGCAGTAATTTTAAGGTATTAAAACTGCATAAAAACCAAAACAGTAATTGAAATATGAAAAATGACCAGGTAATTGCTACAAAAGTCTAATGAAGGAAAAACGCATTCCTCCGTAACAAATGTGATCTGACCCCTGAAAGTCAGTGTGATTATGTGCTTAAAGATGCCATCTGAAAATCTGTAGTTAACGAAGTAAGGAAAGGCTGTCTTTTCAGGTTGTCTCAAACGAAGTTGAAAAGATGCCTTCTTAACCACAGCCACTCTGTGTTTCTGAGTTATGCATGTGTTACCTAGTTAAAACTTAATGGGAATGAAATAACTACTGCAGTGCAAGAGCATGTTGTGGTAGCTGTTGCGTAAGGCTGAGCTGTCTCCTTGGTGGTTTGTTATATGAAGGCTGGAGAAGAGGTTTCCCACTGAGAAACACTAGAAAACTAGAATTTCCCCTCATTCATAATTTTCTTTCATAAAAATGTTGTGATTCATGTTGACAATGAGGAAAGTGATAAAAATCAAAGCCTGAATTTTATACAGCAGGAAGTGCTGTGTTTGAATGAGGTTTTGTAGGGTCTTAACAGTTTATAGGTTGACCTGGCAGTCATAATTCTGGGAAAACTTGGCAGTAAAATTTGAAATCATTGCCCTTTCACATCTCTGTGCAAAATGTGCTTGTCACTCTCCAGTCCATTAGCGTGGTGAATTAAAACTGGTGAAATAAAATCAAACAGCAGACAGGATAGTTGTATTTCAGACCATTAAGTCATGCACTGATATCCCGACATTTTTGTCTTTTCCAAATATATTTCAAGATAGATTCAAATTGGCTTGGGCTCAACTTTGTAGCAGTCTAAGCTTGGATAAAGATGATGTGTTGTTGGAGATGAATTGATACAAGGCAGGTTTAGCATGTTGACAGAGTAACTTTGCTAACAGGCCGCTGATCCCAATGTGACATTCCTAAGCATTTTCCCATATCTTTGGTTCAAATTGCATTTAAGAAAAAATGGGTTAAGAGTAGTTGAAGCTTTGCAGGAAACCAAGAAGTGTTTTCCTCCATTGGAAGCTGAGAAAGTTTATTTAAGCAGATGGTTATACTGATGTAAGTCCCAGATGTGGACAGCCTCATGCAGCACATGGGGTATGAGATGTGTCCTTGTGCTGTCCACAGGGTGTGGGTGGCAGCTCCTCCTCTCTCCTCTGCTCCATCTTACCCTGCTATGGTACAACTTGAAATTCCCCTTCTCAGCCCAGGAATTTATTCCCTTATGGAGGTTTTCCAGGTCTCATCAGTACAATGGGTAAAGCAAACCCAAGTTACCAGCTCTTACTTTCTCAGGCCATATGTAACTAGTGAGGGGTATTGATTTAGTTTTGATGTGATGTGGTTTATAAATATGCATGAGGATTTAGGGTTATTTAACTGTGCTTTTTAATTCTCCTTGCATTGCTGACTCTTCTAGTCGAGGGTTTCTTTGTATGCGCCGCAAGCTGCTCCGTGACAGCCCTGTTCTCACTGGCTGGGACCTCTCTCGTGTTTTTAATCCCAAATCTGTAGAAACTTTTAATGTTCAAGGAATAAAAGGACACAAAGCAACTCACTTCTTCATGGGGGTAAAGGGAGCAGAGTCCAGCTCCCTGAGGAGCTGGGTGAGGAAACCTGAGACCAAAAAGCATTTGCTACAAGATGGGGAGGAGGAAGGAGATGGAGGAGACCTTTCCCATGCTCCTGGAGGAAGGATAAAGAACTCTTTTCATCAGGGATCCTCCAACTTAAAGAAAGTAACCTGATCAAATGATGAAAAGGGAGGGAAAATCAAACATTTGCCTAAATGCCCTGAGGAGCTGGAAGCAAATGTACCCTCTGAATTGTTATTTGGATGGTTTTTTAGATACTCAGGTCTCTTATTTGAGAAAGAGCAAAGCAAAGTGGATTCTGCATATTCAACACATCCAAGTGAAACTGCAGTCACTCTTTCTGGTGAATAATGTAGGTAGCTACCCGGATAATTAAGAAAGGTATGTACATTTATATACCTTTTTATGAGATGTTGGAAGGTCCCTCCTTGCTCTCTCACTTCTACCTCTATGAAATGATCCATTTCTGGAGAAGTTTCCTTGTAGTACCTGGTTGCACATCGAGGTGGTATTGGGGAAGATCAACTCTCCCCATGGGCAAGCTGTGTCGACTCAAACACCACATTGCTGAGAAATGACTGTGACAAAGAAAATAAAAATTGGCAGTTCTTCTCTAGCTGCTCTTTCCCCTCGGTGTGTTGCAGGGACACGTTTTGTTTTCCTCATTTTTATCTTCTTCTTGGCCAAAGCAGAAGGAGCGTGGGAGGCGATAACCTCTCGCAGTGAGAGGCTGCAGTGGAGCTTGTTTAACCTGGAGCACGTTTGCTATAAAACCCACTCAGACACTGCCCGGCTGCTCAAGGAGACTGTCAGAAATGAGTCCTCCAGACCATTTGCATCTGTCACAGTCCCTATATGATGTGAAAGGGAACTTGACTTGCTCTTTAAGCAGAACTGCTTCCAGCTCGAGGCAGGGAATCTGTTAATGCCGCGGGTTAGCTCTGCGCCGCGGCCAAGACCGAGGGTGCGCGTTCATTCACTGAAAGGCCGTGGGGCTGTTCAGGGCTTTTCTACCCTGCCAGGTTGCAGTTACACATGCAAGGACATATAATAATACTATTGTGTGCGTTAAATTAGAGGATCAAAACGTCCTGATGTACTTGAAGCCTTTAAGAAGTTTCAGTATTGCTTTTAAAGCTGTCGTGGTTGACCTCAGCAACCAGCCTGTGCATTGTGTTTGCTGTATGAATGCACATCACGATTGACAGCTCTTCATGTCACTTACTTTTCAGGCTTGTAGATATTCAGCTGAACCTCGGTGCATCCTGCCATCAGATCAGGAAGATGGTGGCTTTTGCATAATTTGTAATTATTCATCTTTCTTCTTATGTAAGATATGATCTTAAAAAAAAATACCTGTAGAGGTTTTGCTCTTTGCTAATGAGGTATGTTAACTGGAAAATCTTAATACATTGCAGTTTTACTTTCATTTATAACGTCTTGAAAGAGGGACCTCTGTTGTCATACTTCACTCTGACTCTTCTCTTCCTGTTCGAATACCGAGGGTCCCAGGCTAGCACAGCCGATTTGTGCTGCTTTTCTCCTCTGAGATCTCCCCTTGAAATCCCATGTGAATTCATTCAAAATTAAAGCTTTACCAGGAAACACAGAATTACAGAGGCATTAAAGTGAGATTTATAGAGCATTGTTGGGAGGGAAAGCTTTGAGTGGTTGAATATCTGGATTCAAGTAAATACTACAAAAAAAATCCCTCACTTCAAGTATTTTCTGTCTTTCTGGTCTGTTTGTACAGTATCTGTATGTGCATGTTGCATGCAGAATAAGAAAACAGCAGCAAAGTAGGATGTTGAGGGTTTTTTAAACTACATGTACTTCTCTTGAAAAGCCAGGTTTGTTCTGACCCTTCTCAACAGTATTCTTAACCAAAGTTACTTCATTTGTATGGGAAAGTTGATAAAATGCTTTTTGAAATTCAGATCTGTGAGAGCCAGTATTTCTCACCATGAAGTTAAGTCTTATCTCTGAAAAAGAATTTTTATAACTCAAACTATAAGCTCTTTGGGGCTGTTTTCAGAACCTATGTGCTTTTTTTTTTCAGTGTCTTTATGAGAGGTTTTTGAACCATCACAGGTCTCCTTTGCACACTACTGGAGTGTAAATAATAGCAACTTTTTATGGACTTTGTTCTCTAGAAAGACAGGAATCCTTGAAAAAGCTAGTGTAGAAACCCTGGAATTCAAATCTCTAGGTGGTAACAAACCATCCTAGAGCAGACTGTGGTTTTCTTCCATTTCAGTAAAAGGAAGAGCAGCAATTGAAAAGGTCAGTGAACGTTTGAATACATTTTTTCTTCTAGATTACCCCAACTCTATGCCATTCCATGTCTTGCTGTCCTGACTCTTAACCTTTTTGTCACATTTGTTTGCATCCCAGACCTCATCTGAATGCCTTACTTAATGCAAATTATAGTCTTGCATCCTTCAGGGGATAATGCATTTGGAAGAGGGTATAGAGAAAAGATCTCCTTTTTAACACTGTACCTGAAGGGCTTCAGCACCACTGGTGTGACGTTTTACTTTATTCTATTACTCAGTGCCCAAAAATGTGTTTTGTGTTGTACCAAAAGATATGGCCTAGTGTTAGAGCAGCGTGATTAGGGTGATTAGAGCTTTTTTGCCTGTGATACATCCTAACTCCAACCACCTCTCTGTTTCATTTCTAATTTGCTGTAGCTGCTGTGGTAAAAGGCGACCACAGTGAGGAATATCAGTGAGTATGTGTAGAGTGACAGATCAGCTCAGGAAGGAAAAGGAAAAGCCTGTTAGAAGTCTTTGTGGGAGGAGCAGCTGATCCAGGTGTTGGAGGTGACACTACTGATGGAGTAGGGAAGGTAATGTGGGATTACTTATGTCATTGCTTGTAAGGGTCTGAAATCTGTTGTGCTGGTGGGAACTGTAGAGGAGCTACTGGGGGTGAAGAGGCATAACTCAGACTAACACAGATTGTCCTCACCTTTGCCATTCTGGAAAGGATTAACATGGGTGTTCAGGAGGCTGTGGAAGAAGGGTTGCCTGAATCAAGGTGTATCGGCAAGAGGTCACATCACTGGGGCAAGGAGAAAGATCTTCCTGCAGTAGGGAAGAAGGAGCAGGAGCTGGACTAAGAACTGGCTGATCAAAGGATGAAAAGGCTGCCCAAGTGAATTTCTGCTGCCAGATTTCAGGGTTGTGCACGCTGCAGATGTACACATGAAGATGATGGAGAGAGAAGTGTGGGAGAGAAGGTAGGGAACTGGCTGGAGACCTGGTGGGCACAAGTGAGCCTTTGCCCAACATCCAGCACCTTCTGGGTGTTTTTTCCCTCAACTGTTTCTGATTTCGAGTGTGCACATACTGGCAAAGCTATGAGGAGCAAGTGGTGGTTGTTGCTTATTTGTTAGCTTACTTTGTCTCATCTTTGCAATCCATTTTTGTTAGTACAGCTCCTGTTCCAAGGGCTTTAAAGATCCCATGGTGTAGTTATCTTCCGTGACAGAGGGAGCTGGGGCTGGTGAGCGTGCTGCGCTTTGTGCCCTGGGTACAGAGGGAATTCTTTGGGATGTGGTTTACTTTGGGTTTTACTCTAATCACTTTAACAAGCCTGAGCAAAGAAACAAAAAGAACAAAACCAAGAAACAGAATTTCCATTAAAATGGCATTTCCTGAGGTAGGATTAAGCTTTCTGAAGCTGCCTTGTACCGGGTGCAGAAATGTCTCCTATCTCCTTTTGTAGGAGAGAGTTGAGTAGCCAATTTTATTTATTTTATTTTTTTTAAAAAAAAAGCTGTTAAAGTGAAAATAAAATAAAGGTAGACCAGAAGCTGCTCACCTGTATAGCCAGACTGACTCTAGCTAATAAGTAACTGCAACAAGAGCTATAGTTGTTGGGGACCTTGCCTGTGCCTTTCAGGTGATAAATTCCAATTTTGCCTTCCCACTGTTTTTCTATTCTCCATCTTTGAGTAAGATTTCCAACGGGTATTGATGCAGGACTAACAGCAGACAATTCTTTATGTAAATGCTATATCATAAACTGTAAGCTGAAGATAAATGCTTTCAAAGGCGACTTCTAATGATTTGTGACTTCTCTGCTTTCATAATTCAGTAAAAGCAACAGGATATTTTAGCTGTGCAAAGCCTGTGTGTGTGCGTGGCTGTGTTTACTCACAAATACCACATGTTTTTGGAAAAGCAAAACAGTAATTCCAGAAACCTGAAGCCTTGGGAGAGGAGTGCATTTCTGTTGCAGCTTGCACTGTGTAAAGGATCCGCAGTCAGGAAGAGGCACTGAATCCCAAGAATAAATTTAGAGGTCCCCAAAAGCAGCATCAGCCCTTCTAGCAGTGCAAGCATCAGAAACTTGGATTTTGCCAGGATTCAGTAGCTGGAGCCTGACACAGTGAGAGACCAGCCAGAGGCCTTGGGTACCGTTTTGTCACAAAACAAAGCCAAGAGATAAGTCACAAGTAAGCAGCAACCCATGGTGGATCTGGACACTGGGGTTTATTTTAGAACCAATGATAACCAGTGATATTTTATCCCACTTTATTTTGTCACACAGTTGTTCACTCCTTCACCTCAGTGCTGCCTCCTCTCAGGCTCCGCATCCCTTCCCCACAGGGATGTTGCTGCTGGTGTGGGAAGGTTGGGCAGAAAGTCCTGTCTGCTCACAGTCACCAGTCACAGGAGTTACTGGCCAAGGCCCCTGGGCATCCCTCTGTCCTTCATCCCTGTGCATCTCTCTTGATCTCCAGGGTCTTCCTCCATTTTCAACATCTTCCCTCCAGCCAGGATCATCACCTTTTTCTTTGCAGGTGCTCTTCTTTTTGGGACCACTTCTCTTTTTTAGAACCCTTCTTTTTGGCACCACATTTCTTTCTGGAACCCCAAGCCTCTGGTTTCCCCATCTAAATAGTGTAAATCATTGATCAACTTCTGATCAGCCTCCTAAGCAGTGATTCTGTCTCATGTCTCTCTGCCTTTGGAGGATTCAGGATGTGCCACTTTTGTTTTAGTCTGGGTCTTACCAGAATTTACAACCAGCCTGTGCTTGCAGTAAGCAAGTAGCATCTTCGACTCGAGAGTTCAAAAGTTTGATGTCAGACATTCACCACGTGCATATACCCAATTATCTGCTGTGTATTAGAGTTCACAATTTAAGCTACTTTTTTTTCCTACAAGAGGTACTAACTGGAAACAAGAGCATTCCCTAGGCAGTTGGATGCTTTTCACCACTCCTCCAGTTGATGCTTTACGTTTTATATCTGTATTTAAGAAACTTTCCCGTCTGTCTTCTACAGATAGGTGCAGTTTTTATTTGGGGTGTCTTCCAAGGTGACTATTGACCCATCATTCCTTTAAAGCTGATACAATCTACTAAGCTCCTTAGATTGTTTCTGTTTAAGTTGCCTGGTATAGAATAACACGTCCTGGTCTGGAAACTCTGGAGA
Source organism: Antrostomus carolinensis (assembly GCF_000700745.2). NCBI lineage: Eukaryota > Metazoa > Chordata > Aves > Caprimulgiformes > Caprimulgidae > Antrostomus > Antrostomus carolinensis. Next base: position 140,869 of record NW_010340759.1, on the reverse strand, counting down.
TTCTTCTCTTAAGAAGTCAGCATGGAAAAAAATTCCTTAGCTAAGAAAGCAGCAATGTGCATTGCTTGTGTTTGGGTTGCGCTCACCGTGTGCGAGAGTCACACAAAGAAGAAATGGTCCTTTCCTTGAAGAGTTTCCAGTCGTCAGCCTTTTCTCAGCAGGGGCAAAGCACAATCTGTTGCGTTGCAGGCGAGTAGCGATTAAACTCAGCTGTCCATATGCTCCGCCAGAATTTATTGTGCTGCTCAGAAATCACAGTCTTTTAAGGTTGATAGACATCAAGACTATGGAAAAATAAGGCACTTAAGTGTGTATCAGCTTCATCTATGGGTTCTGACGACTTTGCTTTCAAATACGTTAAACAGGAAGAGCCTACGAGGCTGTGAAGTCAGTTGCAAATCCTTGACAGTGCTTGCTGACATTGTATCCTGACAGTCATTGCCTCCTTGGGACATATGAACTTCTTTAATTTCATTAGTGGTGTTAGATAAACGTATTCACAACAGTTGAGATTATTCCCTTTGCTACCAGTTCTACTTTCCGATTAGAAATATCTGCAGTAGATTAATAGATCTTAAGTGGAATTGTTAAGCACTGAATGTTTCATCAAATGTAAAGTAGTCCACGTGGTTTTAAGTACTTTATTCTTACCTGTGGGCCTGTGAAAGTGAGTCGAGTAGAGAGAAAAGCTTTTATAGCTCCTGGAGAAAGACGTCCCTGAATTGGGACTATGCAGTTTTCAAACAACCAGGAGGAGAGATGCCAGAATAAATTCGTCCCTTTTCAAGGTGCTGTCACTGGCAGCTTTCACTATTCTTCTAAACAACTCCTCTTCTAAGGAAAAGTTTCTGTTTTTCTGAGATTAAAGCAATCCTATCTTCATTCATTGCTTTGTCACTTGACTGATTCTTCCCTAATGGGGAAATAGGTTTTCAGCTATAATTTCAACATGTAGACCAACATACTGACTGTTTGCTGATAATGGAGTATTAAAAAATGACACAGCATCAGCATGGTTATCTCCTCGGGGTTTGGGGTTTTTTTTTTCAAGCTGGGAGATGGAAATAGAAAGGAAGGCAACAGCATATGACTTGAGCTTGTACCTCTGTTCTAGACAGCAAATTGGCCCTGTTGCAAATTCTCATTTCCATAGTCTTTTGTCAGAAATTTTATTGATAGCCAGAGTCTTGCTAAACAGTTCTGCCATGTCCCAGTGTGTGGTTAGAACATATTGCATTAAGACAATATTTGTGTGTTGCATCTGTGGTGGCTGCCGCATGTAATGACTGCGTGATCGGAACAGAAGTGGTGGGGAGGTTCTGCTCAGTGGTCTCTGAGAGTTTCCCTTGTGTGTACCCTGGGGCGTGTGTCTGGAAGGCTGAGGATAATGCATCAAAACAACATTATTTCACAAATTGTAGAACATATTAACATGTGGAGTCAACAGATCATCTCTGTAAAATGTCCGGTGCCCTTCTGAGAGCACAAAAATGGTTTTGCTGCCTTAAGCGCCAAATCAGCTAGTTAGCATCTTGCTTTCCAGGAATGAATAATTCACTTTTCTACTAAGTGTCAACCATACTTGGTTGCAATCAATCAAGGTATTTATTACTTCCTTCTAAATTGAAGCTCTGTGTACATTTTTCTGACAAATCTGAATTACTGACTCAATGTTATGCCTTGAAAGAAGAATCAATGAACGCCAGCAGTTCTCTCTAGTTCAAGTTATTTACTCTTCAGCATCTCTACAAATTCCAATTTTTAAAGTATTTGGAAAAATAGGGGTAAAGAGGGGGTGCTGCTGAAAAACTACCAGTAGCGTGTCATTTTTGCTGTCAGACACTGGCTGTGATGTGCTGATGAGCAGAATCATCTACCAAGTTATCTACTGAATGAGCCAGGGACAGGGTGGCTTTCCAATGAAAGGGACTGTCTATAGGTCATATATTGATTGCATCCACCAAGTATCTCATATTTCTATACAAAGGCATCATGAGGTTAAGTGGATTTGGTCAATTCTCACATTCAGGACAAGTTTTCAAACCTGAAGCACACTTTGCATGCTTCTTGGGGAAACCAGGGATACATTACCGTTTGTTGCAAGATGCTTTTTAACTCCATTAAGCAATACCTCCTTGCAGGTGTTGGTTCAGAACAGAAGCAGCATCTGGAGCTACTCCTGGGCAGTTGCTTGGGGAGTCCCAGCTCCTGTTCAAAGAGCGTGGTTGTCTCTTCTGTACCACACCTTTCAAATGCCACTGTTTGATCTTCCTCATCAGTGGCCCTAGATTAGAAACAGTCTTCTAAACAGGCAGATATGTTTTAGGTCTTCTCTCCCCGCACCTAAAATACCATTTTTCCAGGCTTATGTTGCAGAGCTGAAAGGACAAAATTCTGATTGGTAAGTCTAATTATTGTGGGGGGAAGAGCAGCTGAGAGAGAAAAACAGCAATTTACATTTTCCAGAGCTAAAGGGATTCCAGGAGGAGGTTGTTTGCTTTCTTCAGTCCCTGGTTTCTTACCAGCATTAGGGTTTCGTTTCCTTCAAATGCTAGTGAGGTTATAATGCTGCTTTGTTGTTTGTTATATTTAGCAGTTTCCAGCCATGACTCTTCCTAGAGCCAACCAGAGTCACTCCCAACCTTCAGAAATTTGTAAAAACATTCCAAACAATTGAAGTTGTGCTACCATTTTGGCTGTCTGGTATTACATACACATGCGTCTGATCCCTTTCATCTGAAATTGGCTCTGGTCTGCACCGTTTCCATGGAAAACTTCCTGCATTTATTTGAAAATCCATAGAATATGAGTAAATTTCCTGCAGACAAGTAACACTCTGCTTGGTGTGACTGTGTAAGGCAGCAGTTCAGTCCAGAGGTGAGGTGGGTCATCTCTGTAGACATGTTTTCTTTTTATTTCTGCCACGGTGCTGCTAAGGAGTCTTGAACTGGAGACTGTGTCTTTCCATCCCTCTGCTCCACTCACATACCATGTCTTCAGGCTTTGTTGTCTGGTTTTTGGGTTTTAGGTGGTAGTTTCTTGTGGGGTTTCTACAGGACCTAGCACATTGGGATCCCTGACTCACCTGGTTTCTTTGAGGCGTTACTATAATATAAACCAGCAGCACTAATATTTTAGCTGTAGGCAGAAAGATGCTGGTTTGATGTGTGCTGTGTGAATAAAGAGAAAGCTGCTGCCCCTAGCCCAAAAATGTGACTAGCATAGCAAATATGTCTGTGATCTCCCAGAAATGTGAAATGAGATGGATTCTGCCACAGCCTTCATATCGCAGTGGGTTTTTAAGAGATTCACCTGTCTCAGTGTAGCTTCAGACTGATGCACTCAGAAGCACCGGTGAGCCCCGAAAATAAGGCTGAGTCCTAGTGCTGAGTTTAGTTTTAGAGCATGATTTTTTCAAGGGGGCATGTTCTAAAGGGAGGGGATAAATGGGCTGAAAGACCTATATAAGCCGAAGCACTGCAGCTTCATGGCAGGGCTTTATAGAAAGGCCAGAGAGATGTTTTAAAGGAGTAAATAACCTGCAAAATAATCAGACAGACCAGAGCAGCGTGGGTTAAAGCAGTCCTGACTGGATGGTAGCAGCAGTCTCCAGGTTTACATGGCTTTTCTCCACACTGAGATCCTTCAGCTGTCTGGTGCCCTTGTGTGTCTGCAGTGATGGTGCAGGATGAAAGTGCAGGTATCTCTGTGCTGGAGCCAGTGTGGTGTTGGCAGCTGGGGCGTGGAGGTGTGATCTCTGCCTGACCTTGGTGCTGCAGCTGGAGAAGGAGATGGGGCCAGAGCCACCCTTTGCAGCTTGTCAGAAATACCGTGGTACAGGCTGCACAGGGATAAGCAGGCTCTGCAGCTCTGATTTTAGGAGCATCCTTTTGCCAGCCAGTGTAAACCCCACTGCAAACTTTGGGGTTGAATCTCTTCTCTTGAAAGGCAAACAGGAGAGTGGGGAGTGCCCTGACCTGTCCTGAAGTGCAAATAGCATGAGAAGCTAGATAGCTGGGTGCAGAAACTGGTTTGTAAATGCCAGTGTGTTGCCAGGGAGAATATATCTAATAAGCTGGTGTTACAGCTGTCTTCCTGCTCCCTCTGTTCAACATTTCCGAGCTGCTGTGTGGGGTCCCAGACCTCCAGTCCTCTCTTAAGTTTCTCCTGCCCAAGGCTGTCAGTGGAATTATTTCTTCTCTTGGTCCTACCGGCCGCGCTGTCAGATCCAGGCTGTTTGTCTCAACCTCTCTGCTGAAATGGGGTCACAAAGCCCCGTTGCTGTGGGGCTGCAGGCCAGTGCTGCCCTCCCAGATGCTCCAGTAGGTCTCCTGAGAGCCACAAAGCTTGGGCGGTGTGAGAACATGTATCACCTGCCCAGTACATGGCTGATGACCATGAACTCTGGCTGCAGGGAACCTGCACAAACAGGAAGGGTACCCAAGGTTTCTGTGCCTTAGGTTTCCTTAGTTCTCTGGAGTGAGCTCTTTGAGCCAGAGCAGCCCTTTGGGGGGGTTCTCATGTAGTCCTGTGTTAGGGGGTTCCTGCCACACCCTCTTTGCTTGGGACCTACAGATACAGGTAGGATCTCCCTTTGTTTTAAACTGGTACTTAATACTGTGAAATAGCAACCCTGTCTTCCATCCAGATGGACGGATGTGGTTGAAGTGGTTTCTCCTGAGGAGCACCATATTGGTTGCTCGGAGCAGATGTATGAGGAACAACTGTACCCTCTTTATTTTTTGTTCTGGGAAACACAGCAGTGAGAGCATCTGTTGGCTTCCAGGTACATTGATGCTTTCCATGCCAGCCACATTGGAATTCAGAGTTCCCAGTTATGCACTTTTAAAGGATATTTTCGGTGGTAGAGTCAAGAAGGCATTAACCTCATCTTCACCAGCATGTGGACTTGACCAAAAGCACTTTTGAAGTTCACTCCACATCTTCTCCCAGCTCTAAATTGCACTTCCCCTTTGCCTGCATAACTGCCGGCATCCTGCCAGCCACAGCTTTGGCTGCTTCTCCTCCGTGGTGGGACCCATCTGCCTGGCACAGCCCTGGGAGCCAGCTGCCTGCTGGCAGAGGGGAGCCAGCCCTGGGGACCACAGGGAGCCGTGAGCATCACAGCCTCTGCGTGTCGCTGCCTGTGCCCCTGGACCCAGACCCAGACACGGCGCACAGGCACCTGCGGCTCTGCAGGTGAGCACAGCTCTTCCAGCTGCCTTCTCCTGCCCAGCTAACATCTAGAAAGTGAGGTTTTAAAGGAGAGTTTCAGGGTGGTTCCTGCAAGAGGGCACTGGAACAGCTGTGACATATAGCAAGTGTCGCATGTGAACATAAGAAGTGCCCAGTTGACCCTTATCCATTGTCCATCCAGCCCAGAAGAGGATCTCTGACCACAGCAATGGAACGTGCTCTTTTGGGAGTGCCCACAAACCTGTTCACGCTCCCCAGCATTCTCCCAGCAGCCAGACGTGCTGGAGGCTGTGCCCTTCCCCTCCCCCGTTGTCCATGAATTTGTCAAACCCCTTTTTGAACCAGTGCTGCATCTGCTGCCAGGCTCTGGAATGGGGAGTTTCAGCAGTTCACTCCCTGCTGTGGGCAGAGGTGCTTTGCAGGGTGTGGATGGAGTATTTTCAGTAACAGATGTTTGGAATGGGATCATCTGGGATCTCTTACCAACAATGACCAGTGATTCAGGATGAAGTTTCTCAGTCTCTGCTCTGGTTTGCATTAAAAAAACTCCCACATAAAGTTCTAGCAGGTCTTTAATGAAAATGAAATGCTAAAATTGGGATAATACTTACCTCATGCTGCTCTTGAGGGTTAATTAATGTTTACAAAATCACTTTAGGTTCTGAGATTTAATTGAAGGAAAAATATTACCATATAAAATGCCTTTTTATGCAAGCACTGCTATAGGGTTTCAGCTGGGCAGAGTGCCGTGGAATCCAGCATTAGCACATGCTTTACTACTTTTATGGTCGTGAGGCTTCCTGTAGTTTATATGAAAATTGTCTCTCTGAAATCACAAATGTAACATCAGTGTTTTCCTCTCACTTTGAAAGAAAATTAATTTGCTATCTTAGGACTTGACTGAATATTTAAACTGCTATAAATACAACTCACCTCTGAGGAAAAAAGTATAAAATTAAATATCTGTTCACTTGCTTGGGATGAGCGGATACAACTTGCTAATGACTCCACCATTGGAGTTGTATGGATGTTGCTGGCTCGTACAAGTAATAAATCAGGCTAGTGCTAGGTGTCCTGTTGTAGTTTAAGGGTATATCTGTGTGTTTATTATAACCTCCTGCTATCAAGAAATATAAAATACAGCTATAAAACTTCATTTCTGGAGTTAAATTTACCTGTGGAGATGTCAGCCAGGGAGCAAGCTCTGTTGACTGGAATTTTGTGGTTCGTTTTTGTTTTGTTTTGTTTTTTTTCTGGAAGAGAGTAGCAAGAGAAGGAGAAGCAATACTGGATTTGTCTGACTTCAACTATTGGAATAAAACATTGCCACTGCATAAGTGTCCCTTTTTCTGCTGTAACAATTTTTGTCTTCACACAGAGTGGTACAGGTTGAGTGGAGTACAGTTACTCAATCTGCTTCTGTTGTTTCTGCCACACAGGGTGACTATGACCCCAGCAGAACCAAAGTTCTTCATTTCAGCATGAACCCAGCAAGCTTGGCCAAGCAGCAGCGCAAGGAGGAGCAGCAGCAGCTCCAGGAGGAGTGTGAAAGGCTGAGGGAGCTGGTGAGGGTGCTCGAGGGAGGTGGCTCCATCCCTGAGAATCTGGAAGGAGTTGTGAGTTTTCCGTCATCACAAGAAATTGCAGGTAGGCTGCTGCTTTCTGGTCTTGAAGATGTACTTATTCATCCATATTGCCAAAGGAGCTGACTGCAGGAGCAGATGGAGACATTGCAGACAGTGTGCTTGATGGAACAGTTATAAGGAAAATGAAAAAAGCTGGGTTGATGCAGAAGAGAGTGAATGTGTGGTGGCAATCCTGTGGCAGTTTGGTACAGAGGGTGGGTGGTAGGGATAAATCATAATAATCCATATCATTTGCCCATGATAAATGAAATACCAATACAACAGCCTTCATAGGCTGGTGCTGCCGATGGAGTAAAAGGAAATATTTCCTTCCTTTTAGAGCTGGTTTAGCCCTTGAGGTAGTACAGACAGCAGGAAATAACTTTCATAGCTGCAGGGAAGCAAGTGGTTGAAATCTTTTCAGACCTGGCTTAAAACAAATTAATATTGTTTATCAGTGTATATGTGCCCCATTAATCACAGCTGCATTCAATACCCCATGAAAATAGAGTACATCTTTCACCGAGCTAAATACATTTCACAGAACCTGTGGCTCTCCTCCAGTACAGTCTGTCTTCCCTTCATATACCTAAATGAGACTTTTTAGTACAGTAACCCCAAAGTCAGCACCTCCAGACATGCTCTCAAACTCTGTAAATCAAGGTAAGGATATCAATAAAACTTGACCCATCACCTACAACACTGCGAGGGGACCGGGCAGAGTCGAGTCATGCTGCAGAGCCCAAGAGATCTTACAGCTGTAACTCTCACATGTACCTCGCCCTCCCAAAATTTTGGTTAGAGAAGAGAAAAACAAAAGAGAGCTGAAGATCTGTGTGGGTCTAACCTGTTGTGTTCCAGCAGCATGTACATGCTGGGTGTCTGGAGGTCAGGATGTTCCCTTGGATGAGGCTAAGAGGGCAGAGCTTTCCTCGAAGGCTATGTGTGCTGGAGGCTTGAGACCCATAAAATGGCAGAGCCCTGGTTTAAAGAAAACGTCTTTTTCACTGTTATGACACCAAAATTCTCTGAAAGTAGCTTGCTTGTTTTCCCATCTCTCAAACAATAGTACTTTATTACTGCTAAGAATGTGTTTGTTCCGGCATCTCATAGTGGATTATGGTTCTATATAACCTTAAAAATATGACGGTGAGAAGTATAGATGGGGTGGTTCATAAAGTGAAGAGCTGAAAAGCATCTTAGAGGTGCAGTGACAGTTTGTCACTGTTGTTAGTGGATGCTCTAACAAATGCATAAGCGTTAAACACTTTATGTATGTTTAAGGAAGACGGTCTTCGTCCATAGGAGCTTCTTGTGTCAGACCCCACTGAGACTTGAGCAGTTCTTGGGGATAGTTCTTGCATTGCAATTGGAATTTGAAATGCACTGGCTTTTAAATTACAGTAGGTGCTGCTGCCCAGTGCCCTTATCTGTCGTTATATCCTCGAGTACCCGGCACATCTAAAGCTGCAGATACAGGTGCTGACGCTGCCCCTCGAGCCCAGGGAGGAGAGTGCCGGTCAGGGGCAGAGAGGATGCAGAGGTGAGGTCAACTCTGTCTCTGCCACTTAGGAATGAACCTCTGGGGTATCATCTACAGTAATTAGATCATTTCTTCTGGGGGAATGCATTGCTCACATGTGCCTCCTGTGATTTGTTATTCATGGTTATTCTTCTGCTGCCTTTCACGCAATTGCTTTTAGCCATTTGTGAGGTGTTTCTGTGCTGGGAAGTTACCAGGTTTGTCTTTAGTTCATAAGGGATGCATTTTTAAAGCAGTTTTCTCTTCTGCCTTTGATTCATACAGTAAAATAAACAACTCACTGGGTTTCAGGGTATTTCCAGCCTCTCATATAAGTGGTATTGTTTTTTTCCTTTTGCCCCAGTCCCGTGCTACATCATTCTGACTTCTGGTCACCAGCTTAAATGGGAGAGAGCATGAGCTGCAGATCCGAGCTGGGTGGGAAGTACTTCAGTGTCATTTATCACAGTCACAGAAGGGCCCTTTGCATTCTCAGAGTGTCTGTAAGTGCATATGGAAGTGGTTCATGTAAACAAAGTGGGAAGAAGAGCTGTGAGTGAAGGATGGAGGAGCCCTGTGGATGACTGTCTTTGAGACCAGGGCATGTGTATAGTAAACCAGGCTATATGGAAAGATCTTGGGTTTTTTCTTGTGTTTTAGGTACTTGTGTGAGTCACTGTCACACACGGGGAATGTTACCATAAATAGTTATAAACCCTCCGTTCTGCTGCGGGAGCATTCAGCAGTATGGCCGGAGGATGAGGACTGGGTATATTAGGATGTGCAAGAGATGCTGAGGACATTAGGGCACTGACTGCAAGGTTAGCAGGCATGTCTGAGCTGGCTTTAAATTAGCCAGGTGAATGCCAGATGTGGCTTTCTTGCTGGGGCAGGGCAGAGCTCCTGGGGGAAAACTCAGCAAGCACGCTGTGCAGGCTGCATCCATTTTTGCATTGACTCTATCCTGCTTAACTCAGCCCACATCCGCAGCCTGGATGCAACAGCTGTTCCAGGAGTGGTTTCACAATATGGATTCGCGTGGCCAGAAAACTTATATACTATTTCCCTCTGGATAAGAAATGGAAAATCCAGCTTTCACTGTTTTCTTAGGATCTCAACAGCTCTGCCCACAGGAACGGCTGCCATATGCCTTCCATTTTAGTATATTTTCAAGGTGTGAAATGGGGAACATGTGGCAAAAACTCCCTCTGCTCTGTTTGTCACTGTGCAATTGGCTGCCTTGGCAAGGAAGGTTTATTGTGCATAATAAGGTAGCAGGTTTCAGTGTACTGTTTCTGTACAAAAATAACAAGAATTGGAATTTTTCTTGCACTCCTTTCTGTCAGCTGTAATCCCCATATGTCTGTTTATCCATCTCATTCGTATGACACATACAAGAGGCAAATTCAGTTCTCTGCGCTTTCGAGGTGGGAGGTCCCTCATGTCAGAGTTGAAAGGGATAAAGGGAGACTGAGGACAGAGTAGGAGAAGTGTGGGTAAAAGCTGGAAAGACAACAAAGGTAATATGTAAGTTTGCATTTTGTCTTTTGACAGATAGAGGTAAATGTAAGATTTTATTGTCCTATTTTGCCATATAACCTGAATGGCTTATTGGCTATTTTTGGCCATGGCTTATTGAGGGATTTGGGTGGCCTCTAGCCAGTCAGGTTTGCTGTATTCAGGAAGCTTCTGTGATCTGCAACAGTTATGCTTAAGGTTCAAAGAATTATAATTATACCAACCAAAAAAAGTCATTAAGGACAATGATGTTGATGGTTTTGATAATAATGTATTGGCCATTATTAAATTCATTCATTGTACTGGCATGCAGCACGTTTTTTCTGATCACGGTTCTGACTCCTGGATAGGTAATAAGGAAATTATTACTGTGGACGTTAAAGCTCATTAAATGTGACTCTATTAAAAATCAAGGTTATGCTGGACTTTAAATCTCTTTGAGTATAACCGCTGGAGGCTGCAGCACAACCTGGCAACTTGCCACGTAGTTCAGTGGTCCTTTCCTCTCATTTATGCTGTAATAGTCTCTATTAAAGTACCAGGCAGTGAGGCTGTTGCAAAAGAGAGGTTTGAACAATGTGGGCTATAACAACACCCCGTCCTTTTTCAAAGTATGAGTTTGCATGTGGGGTTGTGTGGTATTAATGGGGCAGATCCGTGGCAGAGGAGTTACGGGAATGGGCTGTAACTTTAGGGGTGTTTTATTTCTCTCCCGGTGGCTGCCCAGGTCTGGGTTGTGTAAGAGGAGAGTGCAGCAAGGTCAGGCTGCCATCTGGGGAGAGCTCCGAGTCCTCCTGTCTCTGAAACAGGGATGCAGATTGTAACAGCTTTGGAAAGGTGGCACAGGGCATCACTGCCCAGATCTGGAATCTGTTCCAGTTCTGTGTTTCCCTTTCCCATACTCTTCACACCTTCCTCCCCCCACCCCAACACTTCAGGCTGCATCTTCTTTTTTTCTTCCAGCTCCACAGCTTTTCCTGTTTTTTCTGTTTCTTTCCAGGCTATTTCTGTTTAGATCTTCCTTTTTTATCTTGTATGTTCCTGATGAACCTCTTTATTCTTCTTTTCTGGCGCTACTAGATATGGAGTTTGGTCTTAGTTGCAAGCGAATGGGTAGGTGGTAGCTAATGGGGAGCTGACCGAAGTAATGACTTGTGTATTGTAGCAAAGCATGGGTAGAAATGAGAATGCTTCAGGTGCTGGTTATGTCCATTTGTGTTCTTATCTTAAAAGTGATATGTTTGAAGGTAGGAATGGGTTGACCCATGGAAGCTGGGTCCTGACTAAAGAATGCAGTAATGCAAATTTTCCATGAACTCTCATGATTTGTTGCTATCCTGTCGGTACAGTGGAGCATTCCCTTCTTTCTTGTGAGAGAGAGAAGTGCTTTTAATATTCTTTCTGTTGAGAGATGGGCTGGCACCTCTACCAGGAAAGAGGATGGGGAAATCAACTCTGATTTCAACCATCTGTGGAGAATTTTGGAACTGAATTATTTCTCTGAACATAATCCCACCAAAAAGGAAAGCTACTCGTCCATCTCAATTATTTCAGTGTCCTTTTTGTCTTGTTAGGGAAAAGTAGGTCCTTGATGAAGGACTGGAGAATCTCACTCTAAGGCAGATGTTTGACCCTAAAGAAGATGCTACATCTGGCATTCAGCAGAGGCTGTCTCCAGCATCGCTGCCATGTCAGGGCCTTGTATAAATGTAATTAATTGGAATTAAATTGGTAATGAATTAATATTAAAATAATCTAATCTTGTTGAAGTGACAAGCCAGAGATGGTAAAATTTGTCACTGTCCCAGCATGCTTGTGCTTCTGATGAATGTGTTTCTGAGTACAGAAGGTGACAAAAAAGGAGCAGATGGAATTTAAAAGTTGCCATTCTCCATCCACAGTTGGCTGAGCTGTTGATGCTTGGAAGCCTTGGTGCTTCCTACCATCTGTGTGTAGGAAATCCACACATGATGAAGAAGGCTGCACCTGCAAATGAAACCTGGGTCCACCTGATGAAGGATTTTTCTGTGACCTTAGTAGCTGGTGGGTGTGCGCGTGCAAGCGCAGCATCCGTATCTCACTCTGTGCTGATGGCTCCCAGCATCTCACTGGTCAGACAAGGTTGGACCAGGTGGGTGCATAAAGGGGCAGCTTTTCTTCAGTCATATAATGCCTATTCCTAAAGCAGAGGAAGAATTCATTAGGTCATGCTCTTCTCAGTGATGTTTAACATGCCAACTGCCCTTCTGTTTGTCCTGAGGAATTGCCTTCTTTCTAAAGAGATGCAAAGTGAAGGTCCAGGACATTTGCTGTCTTCAAGTGGTAAGGGACTTCTGCTAAGAGCAGGATGTTAGCCTTTGTGCCCTGCCTGTATTTCAATAAAGTAATTGCTTTATGCATTTCCCAATTTCTTCTGAAGTTTATAAAGAGCTTGTCTTTGCCTCTGGTCTTTTGCTGTGCACTAATGAAGTTCTATCCTCTTTCACTCCAGAGATGGCTGCGTGTTCTTGATGGGGGAAGAAATCATTCCCTACTGCTACCTGCATCAGAAATGTTGCATAGCTTTAATGTGCAAAACACAAATGATATGGAAAGTATCACACAGGATGAGTGTTATTAGCAGCAGTCCTTGGGAGCTGCTTTGCCTGACCTGCTCAGAGCCTGCCTGCCTTCCCGTGCTGACTCCGCAGCAGAAGAGCAGAGCCTCCCTGGGGCAATCCCCTCACCTCTCAGCTAGTTATTATCATTATTGTTTTTATGGTGCTAGTTTCTCTACTGCAAGATGTTTAGACCAGTCTGGGACCTGAATAGTATATTAAGATTGGGAATAAGCTGGTAGTTTAAATAGAGCTTACTTTGATTTCCTTCCTTATCATCCATATCCCTTCGTCCCAGCCCAGCACTATAGTAACGAGGTGGGGCTGCTAAATATACCTGTTTTCCTAAAAGACTATAGCCAAGTTGGGACCTCCTGTACTTCAGTATTCTCAGTGTTACAGTAGTTGGTGGGCAGAGTCTATAAAACCCTTTTACATTACAGTGGTGTCAATAGATTTGGGCAGTCCAGCCAGAAGGAGAAAATACCTTGGGGCCTTCATGTGTCCTGAGTCAGCAACAGTGTGGCCTTTGATGGTAAATGTTTTGCACTACCAAAGTCAGTGCAGATGCCTATAAAGAGCCAGGTTTTGTGGCTTGAATGAAAGTGTAGTATCTCAAAAGAGCTGTAAGAAATGTTCTCAGGTTAAAAAAAAAAAAAAGTTGCTTTTATCATATACAGCATTTGTCATCCAGATAGATTCCTAAGTTTTTGTGGAGATAACACAGATATGAAGTCATGCAGCACTGAATATATTGAGAACAGTGTGCCCTGCCTGTGGCAGCATGCCATGAGTCTGTTAAACAACCAGAGAGACTTGCTCCTGAGCACAACTTCATCCGTGTGCTGCGAACAGCCGGGGCACGAGTGGGCAGACAGGGGTTGCTGACCGAACAAACCCCCAAGGATGCCTGAAGCCTGCAGCTTCCTGTGAAACTGTGATGGGAGGTGCCAGTGAGACAGTAATGGGACTTTCAGACTCTCTCTGCTGTCCAGGGAGACAGAGGTTTGTCATAAATCCTGTAATGTAGTTCTGTTGTAGCTACTGAATGTGTAGAACTTGGTGTCAGTCAAAGGTTACTCTCCAGACTGTACTCAGCCTTCACAAAGAGCAAAAGAGCTACAAGATTTCTTCCTGACCCCTCTTTTCCACCCAGTTCACGTGTGGAGTTCCTGGAGGCCTCAGTATTTCTGCTTTTGTAAAGAAGTGACCTGTGAACCTGCATAGTACCCCCATACAGCTCTAGTGATTCCTACAAGGGCTTTTTTTTTTTAAACATCTCGTACCCTATTGCTAGGCACTGTGTAGAAGTTGATTACGAAATATTTAGTAGAACCAGAAGCCTCACTCCAGATAAAATAAAGCCAGTTTAATGAGAAAAAAATAGTAAAATAAGTTGGGAGGGGGAAGGACATATGTGATGAGAGGGATCAAATTTAAACACTGAACTATGAGAACATCTACAATGGTTTCTGTAATGATATGAGGAAGAAGGCTTCAAAGGGAAGGCTTGAGAGATTTTGATCTGATTCAGGACAGATCAAGAGATTCTGCCTTGTATCTGTATGTAATGGAGGTAAGTAGCACCGTAAGAAAATACCTCTGGCGAGAAGGTTGCTTGTTTCCTGGGCAGATGCATTTTTCCTATTCAGTACTGATGCAGTAAAGTTGATGGGAAGGTTAGAGGTAGGTAATGTCTAGATGGCAAGGTTAGAGGTAGCTTCTGGGACCAGATAAATCAAGAGAAAACGTGTGGAGAAATATGAGCTGACTGGGAGTATTCTGTCTTCTCCTGGCTTTCTCTGTATGTGGCTTTAGAGGAGAGTTGTTGATAGAAACAGAATTTTTAAGCCTGCTAACTTGCGATTTTAGTTCTCAGTGCATCAGTAGCTGAGTGAAACATGAAGTGATCATGAGGTGGAGTTGTTCTCACTACCAGAAGGAGTCCTCAGAAGTAGCTGTGCTCCTCCATCTATACCCAGTGGCAGTTCAGAGCCTTTGCAAGGAGAGAAGTCAACAGGTATGGAAGGACCTGAAACCTTCCTCCTCCTGTGTTTTAACCTCTTCCCACCTGCCAAATCCCTGTACAACACCATCACCTTTGTACAGTATGGAAACTGCTGCATTGCAGATAGTACCCTTTGTGGCTGTCGTCTGTAACCTCCTGTGCTGATGGTTTCTTTATTATCCAGAGATAAGCTGTTGAGCTTTATGGGTCTTGGTAAGTTTTGGCAGTTGTGTTTTCCTGTGTGGGTACTTGTGTCGGGCTCTCGTTAATTTGGTTGTTCCCTTCTTGGTGGCTGTTTAGCAGTCAGGGTGCTCCTGCTAGATCTCTCCAGTCCAGTATTTCTCCTGAAGGGAAGGAAATACAGTATTATCTGCAGCTGCCCTTTGGATCCTGTGGGGTTGTGATATGAGCTGCCTCTTAGAGCAGTTTGGATCACAGAGCAGCTTTTGATTAGGAACGATGTGCCATCAGGCCTCTGGATGTACACAATTGGAAATGCTCTTTCATTCATCAGCAGGATTGAGAAGAAAGGCTTGTGCTGATGTCTCAAATTCAGGCCAACACCATTTCCCTGACATTAGAAAAACCAGGCAGCCCGCATGGTAGAGCGCTCCGGCAGGGAAGAGCCTCAGATCTCGGCTCTGTGTCTTGTCAATGTTTTGTTTCTCCTGGAAATTAAAGCATGATGCCTTTGTGAACAGTAGAGAGTAGTGGGAATTTGCAATGGGCATTGAGGTTACTGGGAACATCTTGCAAAGCCTTGTGCTGGCAAGGTGAATGTCCCCTTGGTTGTGGATGTTTATTAGATTCAGGAAAGATGACAGGAATGAGAAAATACTGAATGTATTTACACTTTCTCTCTCAGTACTATCCAAGATGGCAGTATTCTTGTTATGGCAGGTTCATAACGAGAAAAAAATTACTGAATTTGCTGTTTTTCTCTGGAGTCCTCATTTCAATTTCCAGGTAAGTATATGTGGCCGGGAGCTGAAATCTGACTGTCTTCACAGAATAAATAGGGACTCCTTAACAGTGAATCCCAGATGAGGTGGGGTGAATGTGTAGAGACTGAGAAATAAAGTATCTCTACTCATTCCACATTTTAAAGGGCAAACATGTGCAACTAAAATTCAGAAGCCAAAAGATAATGTTTTGCACGGGCTGTTTTTCTGGTTTTCCTACTTGTCTGTGTGGGAAGCTGTTTTTTCCTGGGAAATACTGTTTTCCAGTTGTGTTCCCAATTTTTCTTTTCATTCATTCTGATTATTTTGAGGCTGTAAATGAAGTAAAATAAGGCTGTTTCAATATTCTAGAGCAGCGGCTGTATTTAAGAAGTTTATATTTGATGAGTAAGTTGATGACATTGCATTATGTGAATCTGATGTGCAAACTTGTCACTAAAGTATAAACATAGTGACAGCAGGACCAGCAATTCCCAGCCTAATCAAGTAAGCAGAGTAACACATTCTTTGAGCTATAGAGTAATACAGACTGATTTACATATTAAAATGAGAGAAGCTACACAGATCCAACAATTAAGATGATATTTTAATTGCATAAAAGTCAGAAGATTCGAAGTTATGTTTCCTGCATCAGTTCATTTTTCATCCACATGTATTTGTAGTATTTTCCATGACTTTATTTGGTATGAAACTAATGTGGCTTAAAATACTTTAAATGTTGGCCATGGCAGAAAGGAGAGCTTTGGATTTACTGGGTTAGAAAGCAGATTAAGAGAACTGAGAATTTCTTGGTCTGTTTAAAAATGGTACAAACAAATTCCAGGTAATTTCTTTCTTAATATTCTAGTAGACACGTAGGGAGGGAGGGAGAGGGAGCTATACTCAAATACAATGGAAAAAGTTCCTGTTGATCTCAATAGACCTTGAATTATATCCTTAGCTTCTTGTTTTCTTTTTAAAGAATAAGCTTTATTTAATTGCAAATTCACACGAATGCACTAGTACCACTAAGAATTACATCAATATATGGATTCTGTCCTTGGTGTTTATGCTGGTTTCACAGTACTGATCTTGCATTCCGATAAGCGTGCACGTATAGAGCTACCCTTATCTCCCCACGCTGATGTTCTGATAGATGAATGCTTGTTCCCTGCACTCACAAAAAGCTATTCAGTTGCCAGGTCTGATGATTTTTTTTTTTTATAATCCTTCTTTGAATTAGACTACAAAAAGAGTGTGTTTGAAAAGGTTAACTAATGGATATGCTTTTCTTCCTGATGAGGAGAAGAAAAATGGTGAAGTGCTGAGAAATGGTCAAGCAGAGTTTTGATCAGGTGCTTCTAATCAAATACATTCTAGGTGGTGAGCAAGTAGGAGAAACGTTAATCCGTGGTGGATTTATTTGGAATGGAGAACATTTATTTGGAAAGCAATAAGTGTATAAAAGCAGACACTTATAATTACTTTGCTGTCTTAATCATGGCACTGACATCAGTACCAGGATGTGCTAATGTTGTGATAGCCTTTTCAATGTGGTGCTGACATAAGAATGCCAATAGGAAGGGAGAGAAGCTTCTCTTAGCATCTTCAGACCTATCCATCTGATTTCCTAACATCCAGGTATGCTGGGCTGCTTGTCCAGTGGTTACTGATCACACAGTATCCTAAACAAAAAGGTGAAACACCCTCTCAGCTTGTTTGGAAAAAAGACAGGACCTTGCAATCCCCTTGGGAATCTACCAGTGAATAGTAGAGCGGCCGGAGCGCTGCTGTGATGAGCTCCTGGCGTGGCACAGATCAGTAAGCAGCATTCTTCATGGCACTGCCTTTGGTGTGGTTATCTCACACTTCTGGTGTGATTGTGTGCGAGGTGACAAAGGCATGGGGTTAAACTGTGGCAAGACTTAAAACTCAGGGGAAAGTCATACCTGTCCATCAGGAATTTCTGAGCATCTTCTCCCAAATAACAAGTGATAGGACAAGAGGGAATGGCCTTAAGCTGCACCAAGGGAGGTTTAGGTTGGATATTAGGAAAAAATTCTTCACTGACAGGGTTGTCAAGTATTGGAACAGGCTGACCAGGGAAGCGGTGAAGTCACTATTTAAAGAATGTGTAGATGTGGTACTTGGTGACATGCTTTGGTGGTGAACTTGTCAAAGCTAGGTTTACGGTTGGACTAGATGATTGTAAAGGTCTTTTCTGACCAAACCATTCTATGATAATCCATTATTTAGACTAAACTAAAGCTACCTGGTGTGGTTTATGTGGTCACAGCAGCTGATGCAGTCTTCACTTGCTATTTCAGTGTTTCCACATTTTCTCCATTTCAGTGCCAGGTTATCTGGCATGAGCTCCAGTTAGAGAGCAGTAAGTGAATTCAGCCTCCATTAGGGAACAGCATATTCATTCTTATCTACAACGAGCTCCAGCTCAATGAATGAAAACCAGACAGATAAAAAAACTGGTTGAAATCAGATTCACAAATTGCCTTTTCACTCCCTGGCTGTCTAAGTGTCTTTCTGCTTGTATTGAATAGAAGAGTCTTGATAGGTCCTGTTGGAGTACTGCAGCATGGTGGGTTGTTGGGTAGGTATGCAACTTTGTAAAGTTACCTTCTGCAGTGATCAGATACCATCATAGGTGTGCAGCAGAAATATTTAAGATAAATAGATCAGAGACTTCCAGAAGGAAGGGCTGGAGGCAGCGGCAGCATCCACCTTCGCTAGAGACTGCGGATGTGTCATCAAAAATCTCACCGCTAGTGGCATCAAAGGCGATGTGCAGATCTGAAAGATTCAGCAAAGCTTTTCTGAATAGGCTGATAATGATGACGGCGTGTGATTCCCCTTTTAGACTGCCATATTGCCATCACTTCCCTGAAATGAAGCAGAATTTAGGCGAGGGGAAGTTTCCATCTTGTTTTACAAAAGCAGTAAAAATAAATCCTAAGTTAGAACTGATGATGTTAGATTTGTGTAACAGATGTGGGCTAAAGGCGTTTACACCATGAACCACCCTTTGAAGTAACTCCTGGTCAGGTTGTTTCCATGATAATGTCCCTTGCTTGGTACGTGACCGGTGTGCTGATGCGTTTGCAAGCTCCCTGCAGAATGTATTTGGACTCCTATGGTGTCACAAGGAGTAGTGGAAATTACTTTTCACTTCCATTTCAAAGCTCTTCTTTCTACTGTAGGATGCTTCACATTTTACAACTTGAAAAACCCACAGAAAGAGATGAGGAGCATTACCCTGTGCTTGTATTCTGGAGTCCCTAGGAAGTTTTGGGGTGAAATGAAAAATTTGAAGCAGAATGTTCCCATGGATGCAAAGTCTTCATCTGCAAAGTGGTGTCCTCAGCCAAGTGGAGAGGGTGCTTGCAGTACTTGGGAACAGATTTAAAGCTAATGGCATCTTAGTTATGCCTCAGGTAGCTCTGAGTCCTAGGCTGCTAACCTCAACAGTTGGAAATAAATAAGGGTAAAAATGAGAGCTCTGCATATCCCCTGAGTGCAGCATGTTAAACACTGCTCTTCTCCTCTGTCAAAGGTGGGGTGAGCCAGCCTGATCCATAAAACCAGGGCACATTAGCGAGAGGTACAGAAATAGTGTTTAGGAAGGTATAAAGTTGCTCAGAGAGCTATAAAATGTCGCTCCTTGTTTTGCGCATGGTTTAGAGTGGGAAAGTTTGACACTCAACAAAAGCTGACTAATTCTTTGTTATTTCCCTTTAATGATCAGAATTCAGGGGAGGACTGGCTGTGACAGGCAGGAGAAAGCGCTGCCATGAAAGCGAAGCTTTTTTTAATTAGAAAGTCCTTTGGATGATTTACTTTCTAGTGATTTGAGCGCTGGCCGGTTTGAACACGTCAGCGATACTGACCGGCACAATGCAGTCTTGTCAGCGCAGGTTCTGTTTTGCTCTTCAGACATCAAGAGGTGAAACCTCTGCTCCAACAAGGAGAGTCTGTGATGAGGGAAATTATAACCGCAGCCAGCCGTGCTAGCGACTTCACCATCTGCTGTGAAGTCTCTGCCTTGAATGCCAGCACCTGTGGCAGCAGGCGTCGTCATGATAATATTTTCCACTTCTATAGCACCTTCTTTACAAAGGTCTCTGACTATGCTGGAGATACTAATTAAGACTCGTAGCACCCATGGAAGGTGGGCATGAGTCTCCATGCTAGCTTTTCTTGCTTGCAGAGTCTAAAGAGATATCGTGGCACTAATCTTTGGGCAGCAATTCCTTCCATCAGGCAGCTCTGGAAGAACTAAAAGCCTCTTGTCCTGTTGTTAGTTTAAATCAGAGCTGTATTAGAGAGGCAGCCTGACTGGCATTAACGTGCTGGAGTGTAAGGCAAGGACCGAGCTTCATGCTCCTAAGTGGGCTTGTTGAGGGAGCAGCAGAAGCTGGGTCTGCTGTAGACATTTCAGAGTTTCTTACAGTGTACGACTTGGAGAAGGTCTTATATTTGAGTTCAGTCCTTAATATGTGACCTTCTGAGGAAACTGGACCTGGACTCTTAAGATCAGACTGCAAACACTCAGTGCAGTATTCTACATGGAAAAAATCCTACAGTCATAGAATAGTTTGGGTTGGAAGGGAACTTTCAAGGCCATCTAGTTCAATTCCCCTGCAGTGAGCAGGGACATCTTCAACTAGATCAGGTTGCTCAGAGCCCTGTCCAGCCTGACCTTGAATGTTTCCAGGGATGGGGCTTCTACCACCTCTCTGGGCAACCTCTGCCAGGGTTTCACCATCCTCATTGTAAAAAATGTCTTCCTTATATCTAGTATAAATCTACCCTCTTTTATTTTAAAACCATTACCTAGTTTGTCCCCATCTTTCTTATAGTCCTTCTCCGCAGGGCTGCTCTCAATCCCTTCATCCCCAGCCTGTATTGATAGCGGGTGTCCTGGTTTTGCTAGGATAGAGTTAAAACACGGCTCTTCTAACTACTGAGAAGAAAATTAACTCTATCCTAGCAAAACCAGGACACCAGGGATTGCCCCGACCCAGGTGCAGGACCTTATTGGCCTTGTTGAACCTCACGAGGTTCACAAGGGCCCACTTCTTGAGCCTACCTTAAATATAGTCAAGATTTAAGTCCCCAGCAGATGTGTCTCCTGATCAGATTTTCTGTATGTGAAATCATCACTCCTTTCCTCCAAGTAGTGAGTTAAAGTGCCCGTGTATAGCAACCCACAGTGAGCCTTCCACTAGTGATGTTGGAGACAGTGCCTGAAAATGCCTGCAAATATCACAGCTTGCCCCCAGCTGAATCCATGTTCTGTAGTGATGTCTAGAATTATGAATGCTTGGGTTTTTGGTACAAAGGGCTTTTTTTTAGAGCTTTACTTCGTTTTATATAACTCAATCTTTCCTTCTACAAACTAACAGGAAAGCTTTTCCATAAGCTGCATTTCCATACTCTGCAGGAAATGGATGAATAACATTGTATGGACCATCCAAAAGGAGTAAGCACATGAGAAAGGGAGAAATTTGACCACAGATTTTTAATGCATGATCCCAACACTCATACTCCTGGATTCAAAAGCATGTTCCCATGAAGATCCATTTAACGTGCTCTTCAGTTGGGTAGAGTTATGGCAATGAAGCTCTTCCTTCCCCTGAGTACAAGGTGTAAAATATAACCTGCTGGTTAAGATCTAAGATACACCTACTATCCACCTTCTCTAAGAGGAAAAATACTGTTGTCAAGTATCATTATATGGTGTGTAAGTGTATTTGAGGCTATTAAGGACAGTTATCCTCAGAGATTTGTATATAACAGGTTAAAATGGGGGAGGATGGGGGAACAAACCCTTGCTGTGTTTAATTATTGCTGGGTGCTGCATGCACTTTTCTCCATTATTTATTTAATCTTAAATGCCAGATGCTAAAGGGCACCAGCATCAATTAACTGCTTAATTAGACTTGCAAAGAAATCATGTAATTTAGTTACAGGCAAATAAAAAAAAAAAAAAGAAAAAAAAGCTTAGGGCTCTCTTTACAATGGTTTTTAAAGCTCCCTATGTATGTTGTTTGCTTTCATTACTTGCTGGAAACTCTTTGGAGCACTCTCTGTGCCACTTGCCCTGTAGAGAGGCAAATGGCTGGATGAAACATCACTTGTTTGTTGCCATTCTGAGTGGATTTAGCCACAGCTTGTGTTGTTGCTCTCCAAATTCTTTTAATAGGTTTGGATCAGATGCCCTTTGTGAGAATTTGTGTGATGCCTCATCGTGATCCACAGGAGAACCTGTCCTTCTCCCTCTTGTTGTGATCTGTGTCCTGTTTGGTGCGTGCTCTGGGTACCTGGTCAGGTGAAGACTGAGCACTGTCCCCCGTTTCTTGTAGGAAAACTTTTGTGGTGAACACCTTTTTGTATTTTGCAGTGTATTTTAGTATTTTAGCATGCAGCCAACAAAGCACCCGATCTTCAGTAAAGAGAGCCCTGCTTCCCTCACTACAAAATAATAGGAAGCAAGATGCTTTTATTCCATTAGCTCCTACTCCTGTGAATAAGAGTGTTCACAGGAATGGAGTGCATTCATTTTTGTTTCATCAAGGCCTACAGCTCTGTCTGAATCTTTATCTTGCAAATTGCCTTAACAGAGTAATAATCAGTGCCTTGTGCTTGTGTGTACGCAAAGTTTTTCATCTGTGTAGGTGCTGCTGCCTTTCTGACTCTGTTACCACTGTTCTCACGTCGCTATCAGCAGCATTGTCATTTCAGTGCCTTTGCAGCATCCCATGTTTTACAACTTTTGCTTCTTTCTTACTACCTAGATGCTGGAAGCTGTTGTTGTTTGTGGTTTGGGTTTTTTTTCTCAGATGTCCTGAAACTTTTCTGAAAACAAGGTGGTACTCAGTTTCTCAGACCTTTGTTCTCCCTCAGTGCCTGTACTGTCACAACTGGGTTTTTTTCCTTTCTGAAAATACGACCTAGCCCTCACAGAGTTCCCTATTTCTTCAAAGCACTGGATAAACATTATCTAATTAAGTATATATAACATGCCCTAAAGTACGTTAAGGGAAAATTGCAGCATAGCATTGAAGTTTCCAGTCACTTGATCCAGTGTAAAATCTGATTGAATCACTAATTATTTTTCAAAATGCTGTGCCTAATGACATGGAGCAAGACAGGAGGATCGGAGTTGCAGCCAGCAGCATTGGGAGCTGCCGCCAGCGAGAGGGGGGCAGCCAGGTAAGTTTAGTGATAGTTCTGGAGTTGGTTTGGATATGCACACTAAGGTAATAAACAAAATAACAACAACAAAAAAAGGAGGAGCTGCAGTATTTGGATCTTTCCTGTTTTGAGATAGATATATATATATATATAAAATCAGCTCTACATTTCCTGTTGAAATGTTCATTAAAATTGCAGCCCCTGTGATTATGCAGCTGCCTAATTCAAATCAATGGGACTCCTGAAACAATTTCAGTTATTTTTAAATACTGATGTAGAACTTCCTTGTTTACAATGTTATGATTAAGTGACTTTTTTCTAAGTCATCTAAAGCATTAATAAAAATCTCTTTAGCTTTTCTGTAATGTTTTTTTTTTTACTCTGAGCAGCTGCAAATAATGCAAACCTTGCTTTATGGCTTTATCTTTTACTTAGTGCAGCACATCATTTGTATTGATAACTAAATCAGAAGCCAAATTACACAAGTTCTTTGTAATTCCTAGTAAGCCATAATTGACTTCTTTTGTTTTGGAATCCCAATACAAATAAATAAAATTAATAGAGAATAGCAGAATAAGTAACACTGAGAGTACAACAGCCATGCCTTGCCTCCAGCTCACTAACTTTTGGAAGCAACTGTTGATAATGTCTACCAGCTAAGATACTTTGATATTATAACTGACATATGGCTGTCCGGAAGGAAGATTCTAATATCCAAAGGGTCAAGAAATTTCAATAGGTCTCATGCTGAAAGGAAGGTCATTTTAATTTTACAGGAAAAATACTTTCAAGGTAATTTCAGCTCTTCTGCTTTGGATTACTTCAGAGCAATGCCAGGGCTCTTGTGAGTTTGTTTTAACGGCTTTGGGTTTATTAACTTTTCACTTTTTTAATAACTCCAATCCCATTCACTGTTTCAGAAGCCTTGGCACCATTCTGATGTGTTTAAGTTGTGAACATTACAGGAAGATACCTAAATGAAAACACTGTGGGAGAGAGACTGCGTGAACCAGCAGATGTTTACAGTCTCTGACTTCTGTGGTTGAGGAAAAGCAAACACGTTTCTATAAAAACTCAATATGGTAAAACCACTTTTGTTGCCTGTAGTTTTGTGCATCACTTTACCTGTGAGGGTATTTCTTTTGTCTTCTTTTGATTTTATTACCTCGGCCCAGCTGTATGTATTAACTCCCTTGTTTAACTCCACTTGGTTATGGTCCCACCAGGGTGTCAGGAGCAGGGGCAGGTCTGGCACAGCTCAGAGCTGGCTCTCTTCATTCCTAAAACCCCTGCTGAGCACATCTGCTTGAGCTGGTGCTGCTAGGTCACACGTCAGGGTGGCCAGATGTGAACTGCTGCAGATGTTTTAGCCCTGCAGTGTCATTGAGCCCAGATGCTCTGCTACCAACGTGGCACCCGCTCGTGCTGCTGTCACTGTATAGCAACGTCTCTGATCACAAAAGAAGGGATGAAATCATGGGAACAATGCAGGACAAAATTGGTCAATGCTGGCTGGTGATTTGCAACTGTATTGTTACTGGCTTAGAATTAGATTAAGATTTCAAATGAACTCTTGTTCTTCCAAATTTATATGGTGCTGAAGAAGTAGGATGCAGCCTGTAGGACAGAGAAGTGAGTATTGTTATTTAGGTATCATCCTGTGTGTCCTCTTGATATTCAGGACTTGTGCACCTATTGAAAGTTGGAGGTAAATGCTTTGGATGTGGACATGAGACGGGAATGAGATGGAAGAGGACAGGAAAGACCAAAGCTTTTTCTTATTTTATCAGAGAACAGATTGAATGTGATTTGGCCACTGCACCTTAATGGGTAATCCCTACTCTGAGCCTCAGATGAAAAGAGAAAATCTGTAAGTCTAGGGATAATGCAAGAGGATTTTTGCAGACTTTTCTCAGATGTAAAGTGAGCTACTGAATAGCGCAGCCTTTTACAATAACTTTCTCTTTGAGCACAGAGCTATTTCATTGATTTAGCCTGGTTGTACCTGTTTCTCATTGCTTGCACATCCCACGCACAGAGACCTTTTGTGCATGCTGCTTTTCCTTTTCCTCACTTGTCCCTCAATATATATTTTTCCTAAACCTCTGACTGACCTGTCCCAGCATTGCTGTTCATGCCAGCAACATGGTCTCTGTGACACTTGGTGTCATTGACCACAGTGGGAAGAGTTCACAGCAGCAGAAAGTGAAAACTTCTCTAAACCAAAGCTGAAATGAATCCTTCTCGTGGAAGACTGCAATACAAGAGAGCAGATTTCTCTGCACACTTGCTCCCTGGGTATGGATCGTTGGAGACCAAGAGTCAAGGTTACCTATATGGGTTGCTCTTTTCCTACACCAAAAATATTCTCTTTGATGACTGGGCATCATGGATCTTGGTTTCTTGACAGATCTTATTTCAAACAGGCTAGGTCCTGCACCAAGGCAGTGTTTGTTTCAGAGCTCTCAGGAGTTAGAGAGATGGAAGAGTTCAAGCAATGCCAAGAAGCAAGAGGATCTTCCAAACAAACAAGCCAGGAAGGAGGCATCAAGAGGCTGCGTAGGGGAAATGCACATTGCAGTTGAAAAAGAAAAATAGTGATATTCTGGAGTAGGCTATTCTTTGAGCCTGCTACAGCAGTTGGTGTCGGCAGGGCTTGCTGCAATAAGCATGTCAGCCTCTCGGGATTCCCAAAGTGCTCTGTAAGCTTCACAGCTATAGGAAATATGCACAGGGATTGCCTCATCCATCACTAAAATGCATCCATGGCTAGCATGAAATATAGTAACCGCTTAGTGCCACACAGGAGCTGTCCTTATGGCAGAAAGTGAGAAGTGTCTTTTTAACTTGAAAGTGGAGGAGGCGGATTGCAGTTACACAAGTGGCATTTCTACAAGACATGAGGGCTGATACCGCAGTCCTGGTTCGTGCCCTCATCCCCAAGTAAAAATGCTCTGCCAGGAAAATGTTTTGCCTCTTCTGCAACGGTCCAGGTCTAAGTTTCTTATCTTCTCTGAAAAATGGTATATCCACAACACAGCGTGCTCCCTGCCATAACCTTTAGTTCATTTTGGATTCAGAAAGTGAGTGTCAGCTATTGGATCAGAGGGTTGGGACCAAGCTGAAGGTTGGGATTGTGTCTACATACGTAAAAGCCAACGCAACCTCCTCTTCTTTCTGAAAGCACTAATGTGGAGATGTGAAAGTTGGTATCTGTGAACGCTGCAGCATTCACATCAGGGTTGTGAAGCAGGTAGGAAAAGACATTTTCCCAGTTGGGGAGAATCACAGCAAGAGACTGATGGAGTTTAGGAGATAGTGGGCACAGGTGTACAGCCATTGTTGTTCTCCAGGGTGGACAAAAAAGTGTGCTTCTGCCAGCAAAAGCAGACGATACCTGGGAGCAATTAGAAAAGCCAGGCTAACTCCCATAGCTTGCTGGCCTCCGAGATAACGCTTTTACCCGTGTCCTGTATCCCACTGCAAAGATTTCCTGCTGCTGTGTTTTCCAACTCATGCTTTACTTTCCATGGTCTCTGTGCCTGCAGCGGCTTTTGTGCTAACTTTGCACTTCTTTAAACTTCTTTGCTTTTTGTAGTTTGACTTGTGTGAGAGAGGACTGAATGCCTTGCATCTGTAGGGAA